>NW_013532866.1:1952621-1984075 GCF_000836235.2 Papilio xuthus | reverse complement strand
CTTCGCTATTTTGTCTAAGTCAAGTGACCGTTTGCTTATTTAACACCTACTAAAATGAAAAATGTTAAGTTAATTGTATAAAAATGCAAATTATTAGGTTTAAAATCGTCTAAGCTGAAAATCTGTACTGGATTGTGCAAGCTTATGGTAACCGCAAAACCTTTTGTTGCGGGCAACACTGTAGATAAACGTTAAGTGCTCCTTTGTTCAGATTTACTAAATTAATAGAGGTTATTGTGATTAAGTAATTTGAATTAAATAGTCCCAGAGGTAAAGAGGTTTGAGACATGGGTTATTATGAGTGATAAATATCGATGTAAACATCAACAGCTCACTATACGTCTCCATTGAGGGTACCGGAGTCTTTTTTTTTTTTTTCAGAGGGGAATGCTTTATGCATACTCCGCGCCCCGGGGGGGACGCGGTAGTTATGTGGGATTCTCTTCCGGATGGGAAGCATACCCACTAAACCCCTCTGTTCCTCCAACGCATCGGGACGGGACCACGGGCACGCTTTCGCTCTCGTCCGCGGCCCGAGGGTATCGGAGTCTACCTTAAGTTAGGGTTGACTGAGCCCCAATATATCGATACAAAATCATATTCATATCTTTGTTTTTTCCACAAGTTTGAAAGAGATGACTGATGATGTTTGCACTTGTATTCTGTGAATGGCAATCTCTTGTATAAACGTATAATTTAAAGTATATCTTGACTGTCACAGTAGCTGTCGCTTGTGAATCCGTCCACACAGAATTAAATCAAATTTCACCGAGATCGATGCAGTCATTCTGAAGATATCTTCTAAGAAACATCCATACAAAAATTCGCATTTATATGACGGTGCGATCATCGATTGAGTACGATCGGAATCGATTCTTTGTTAAGAGTGAGCTGTCAATTACACTCTGGCGGAACGTCAAACGGACAGCCATCTTGTGAGGCAATTCCTATTGGAGAGCGTCACGGAGGTTGCAGGTTACCGATGGATCGCCATTATAATTAGAACCACATTTAAATATTACTAAGATTGCAGCTTATTGTTAGTTGGTGAATAGAATTAGAATTATCTCTCTGCATACCCACTCAACATGGATTTAACTGATGCCGGTTTTCAATACGCCGACATATAATATAAGTAGAATACAATCTTTATATATAAGACACATAACAGAGACCTTCAGAACTGATGTTTTTAAAAACTTTCTCATTTCCACGTTATTTATCACGAACAATAGATGGCAGTTAAAATAATAAAAAAAAGAAAGGTCAAATGGACCTCAATATAATAAAACATCGGAACTAATGTACCGTCACAAGGCAACGCTTAAAAACCCATTGAATCAGAAAAAGGTCTTCAATGGACACATTGCAGTCAGAATTCAACAGAAATTATCGTTCATCTGGAAATTTGCCTTTTACTTGAGTTAGCGCACATGATAATGTCATTCAACGCCATTTACTAAGAATTTTCCACAGATTCACAATTTTTATAAGTACATATATTATAAGGGGAGCGTCAGTGGCTCAGGGGTCACGTACTTGACTTGCAATCTATAGGTCCTGGGTTCGAATCCCACCATGTACATGGTCACTTTTGATGTACCTATATATTTGCATATCTTGTCTGTGACGATCTATATGACGCTGACTGTACCAATGTGTTTTTCGATTTCCGATTAACATATGTACATTTATTCGATGTTCTTAAGGTGAAGCAAAACATTGTGATACAACCTGCACATATCTGTTACTCCCCTACATTTGAAACTCTCAGAATAATGGCAAAAGGTTATTGATAAGAACGGATTTTATCTTATTCAACAGAGAGTAGTCATTTTTTATAGCTAAGGTGAAAAAATCGGCGACTAATATTCTCCGAAATAGCGACGTGTCGTTGCTTACAGTCGTCTGCGTTAGTAGTTGCCTATAATCGACAGGGGAAAGGATCAAAGATAGAAGATATTTCTCCTTCCTATGAAATCTCTCCACTGCTGAATCCGCCTTCCCTCCCATTCCTTCCTTAAAAAAGAATGGGCCACTGGGGCGCCAGACAAAACGCGGAATTGCTTCCAGATCACATCAGTCTTCTATTTGGTCGTGGTATAACACCGACTACTATTAAAAACATTTTGGCCTTCTTTAACCTTCTTGACCTTCACTTTTTAAAGTTTGCACCCTTCTGTTATAAAAAAAATTAGGGAAGACTCTAACCTCTAGGTAGGGACTTGTATGAATTTTCCTCGCCGTAATTTATTTTTACACTATAGTAAACTGTTGTAGTTTGTAGTTGATTTTATTGTTTTTTTTTTGCTCTAAACATTTTACAAATATTTACGTCACAGGAATTGTAAATAACTAGATTCTCGGAACGATGTGCTGCCGCGAGTGATTAAACGCATCCTTTTCAAATATCGTTAACGGAAATTTCACGTATTGCGCCATTCCAAACGTTTTATACGTTTTTTTTTAACAAAATAGGACCATTCCTTTTTTTAACATAAAATAGAGATACGCTAACAAAATTAAAAGTTAAAAATGTCAATAAGCAAATTTTTTGCGTATACTCACGGCCACACCCATAATCTTTAAGTGACCTTAGAGCAGTGGTTCCCAAACCTTTTTTGTCAACTGCCCATTTTGAGAATAAATATTTTTTTAGCGCCCCCCTATTTTCACATATTTAAAAACCACTATAACTTCAAATTAATTAATTATTGTGACCTATATATGTATATTAACGGAGAATTCTAAACGAAACTTTTACTATAACCCGCAACTTGAGACCTGCAGCGCCCACAAGGGGGCGTTATCGCACACCTTGGGAAAGACTGCCTTAGAGATTTAGTATCAGTAATCTATTCAAACCTTTTCATTTAGTCAATAATTAGTGGCCTTGAGTCCTGCAGTTTCAGTAGTTAACAAAATACAGTAGCGTCATCTGTTATCTTAAAAACACATTAAAATTCCCCACAAAATAGTTGCTGAAGATTACTTGAATAGTAGTATTTATATACGGAACTCATATCTAGAGAACGATTCTTGCTTTTCTGTTATTCGCAAAACATGGCACCGCACGAGCTGATAGCTCCCCAATCGATACATATTAGCATTTAAAACGACCTCTAATGAATTTCCGAATGAAAAATAATTCACACATATGAGAGAAAAAAAATCGCCCTTTTCCCCCATATCGCATATAGTCAAGGAATCAAATTTACTACCCACGTAGAATCAAACATCGCAAAAAAAACTATCGTAATAATAAGCTAATTACTTGTTGCCCACGACTCTGTCCGCATGGAATTAAAAAAATATATTAGCCTATGTATTCTTAGAGACTATGTTCTACATGTATACTAAATTTCATTAAGATTCGTTAAGCCGTTCTGGAGATATCTTCAAACAAACATCCATCCATCGATCCATACATCTAAAATATTTGCATTTATAATATTAGTAATAAGTAAGATTTTAAGCATGTATATTACTGTCACAAGTTTACGACTTATTTCGATTAAGCGTCAAAAACCTAAATGGGTAACAAATTTAAGTCCTCAACTGTATCCCCTATTTACCTTTTTCATGTTTTGTTCATTTTTCTGCTATGAAAAGTTATACCTATTTTTACTACAGATTCAAATGTATCATCATCATCAGCTCACTATACTTCCCCACTGCAAGACTCTGAACTTACCCTAAGCCAGTGACTAGGTCATATCCAACCACGCTGGCCCAGTGCTGACTCCACACATATCTTACATCACGATGTATTCCTTAACCGTAAGATTTTTTTTTTAAATTTATTATACAAAAACTTCACATAACAAATTAAACATCGGTGAGACAGCAGTACTAAAAACCCACAGGGTGTAGGTGTACTTACTGGTCACTTATTAATTTATAAGATCAGCAAATTAACAAAGACACACGTTATTAACCATATCACAATTATATTAAACAAAAGAACAGAGATTAAACGGTTTTTTCAGACAATAATAGAAAGACAAAAAAGCGAAACAAAAAAAAAATCTTTATATAAATAATTCTTCTGTGCGTGTGTATGTCACTGAACTTCTCTCAAACGACTGGACCGATTTTGATGAAATTTTTTGTGTGTGTTCAAGGGGATCTGGGAATGGTTTAGATTCACAATTTTGGCCGCTGGACAATGTTTTTTTAATTAATTTTTAATTTATTAGTAGTTGTTGTTTTTGGAATGTTTTACATTGGATCCGACAGACGGCGCTACCATCGCAGTGTCAAATTTTCAAATTAAAGACGTGTAGACAGGACAACGTCTGTATAGTAGATATATAAAACAATTGATTGTCAAGTTGCAATAAATATAAGTTCAGTTCAAATTCAAATATATAATTCATACAAATAAAATTACTATATTAATCTTATTATTTATAATATTTCTACAAAATAGAACAAATATTAAATAGTCCCGCAACAAAGTAATTAAATTACTTTCGACTCGAATGCACGAATAATTTCCTCTGAACATTATATTCTTAACAGCGCCCTCTATTATTAATTCATAGAAGTTGTTTCAAGTGAACGAATATACAAAGCTAAATGTAGACCATATTAAATTATCACTCTGTTCTTTATAAGGATAAAATTAAGCCTACTAATTAATTAAAAAAAACCAAGTAGAATAAAGCTCCTTTTTTTGTCAGTTTAAAATACTTGTTTTAGATAAATATATTTTAATCCCCTTTCCTTTGCCATCCTCTTAAAAGGAAAGGGATGGGAAGTGGAAATCGATCAGTATGAAGGGATGCATGGGAAGGGAAAATATTTTCTTTCTATGTATCGCCCCCGTCGATTAAAGGTAGACAAAGCTGCAATTCGGTATGTCTATAAGCTATCGTATTATATTTAAAAAAAAATTTTCTTCATGAAAAAGTAAAAAAAAATTGGAAATCTTAATTTATGGTACACTCTATTCATTCTTAGTTCACGTCTTTGTGAACAGGAACAAACTCGTCGGACGTCTTTGATGTGAAAATTGCCAGTTCCATGTTGATACATCCGCAAACGCTCTTTGAAGTCGGCAACACGAAATGAGTATGGAATAACGACACAATTACAGTATTTTTATAACTCTTGTTATATTCGACTAAAAGTTTCAAAAATGTTATTTTGTTTTGGTATATTAATAGAATGAATTATTTTTTTTCTACATAAGTAAATGCAATAGGAATTGATTTATACAAACGTAAAGTTCATTTTTTTATACATATAGGATGTTTTATTTACAGAACCGGTTTCAAAAATTATTTCACCCTTTAATGTAGCCCGCGACTCAGTCCGCGCTGAACTACAAAAAAATAATTAGTAGCCTATGTGTTCTTCCAGACTATGTTCTACATATGTGCCAAATTTCTTCCGGAAAAACCACTTCCACTTCCCATCCTTTCCTTATAAGAAAAAGGGTAGGAAGGGTAAGAGGACTAAATAAGGCCTCCGGGACGCACACTCATCAGACGAAACTCGGAATTGTTTCCACTAGATGCCTGTCTTCTGTGTGGTCGTGGTATTTCACCGGGCGAGCCGGGCCGATTCGTGCGAATATGTTAAAGCGGGCTCTACCACTGTTAAACGATTTGATTTGATTTTAAAATAGAAATATCCTGACCAAAACAATTTTCGTTAGTATTATTTTAGTAATTCTGAATAAAGGTCAACGCGTTGTTTATTAAGATAAACAGAATAATTTATACTTTAGTTACGGTTGTAACAACTTCAAGAATCAACAAGGCAGAAAAATATTTGTTATAACATTGAAAATTTGTTCTTGAAATAAATAAACAAGAACAACTAAAATTCCACTTATATAACTTGAAAAAAATAATATTTACGTTTCTACACATTGCTATGTTCTTTTGTTTATATTTTATCTGTTTCAACAGTCTCTTACTGTGGATTTCTGAGACCGTAATCCAATTAATATTGTTACTAGCCAGCGATTCATCCGCGCGGAATTAAAAAACATAATTAGTAGCCTATGTGTTATTCCAGACTATGTTCTATATGTATGCCTAATTACATAGAGATCTATTCAGCCGTTTTGAAGATATCTTCAAACAAACACCCATCCGTACATCTATTCATCCATCTAAACCAGTGGTTCCCAAGCTTATTTTGTCTACTGCCCACTTTGAGAATAAATATGTTTTGGCGCCCCCATATTTTCACATATTTAAAAACCACTATAACTTCAAATTAAATTAATTAATTATTGTGACCTATATATGTATATTAACGGAGAATTCTAAACGAAACTTTCACTATAGCCTGCAACTTGAGACCTGCAGCGCCCACAAGGGGGCGTTATCGCCCACTTTGGGAAAGACTGATCTAAACATTAGGTATCGGTTTTGTCAAAGATAATAAAAAGGATGTGTTTTATACAGAGATTTTGATCTTAGAAATCAACGGTTAGTGTAGTATTAGTATGTAAAAACTCCACTTAATGACTGTGAGTTCGTTATAAAGACTTCTAAGTAGACCAAGCAATAGACGAAATATCTTTCTTACTAATATTATAAATGCAAATGTTTAGATGAATGGATGTTTGTTTGAAGGTATCTCCGGAACGGCTGCATGGATCATGCTGAAATTTGGCATAGATGTAGAGAATAGTCTGGAAGAACACATAAGCTACTCATTTAGTTTGTTTTAAATTCCACGCGGACCAAGTCGCGGACGACCGGCAGTATGAGATAATAAAAACTATTAAAGTAGACTAGCTTTATTCTTATCTGTATTTGGAGAACTTAGCACGTTTTCAGAATGTCATGAAAAATTACGGAATATTTTTTGTCGTAATTATTTACAGTGTAGCATTTTTTAACTTTTTTTCTCGGCTGAAATTCCGGCTTCGTAATAGCCTGACCATTTAAATAACGACTGTCCTCGTGATATGACGTCACTTAACGAAGGGGTTAAAAGCGTGAATTCCTCATGCATTTATTATTGCTGATTCTTTTAAACTTTTTAGCACTTTATAAAAATAAATATACTCTGGTAGACAAGACACTTCAAATGGTACAAACGAAAGAATTTTTGTTATGGAGCAAATACAAATCTTATATATTTAAATGAGCAATTCTTGTATATTTATATATAATTGAAATCTCGGAATCGGCTCCAACGATTTTCATAAAATGTAGTATATAGGGAGTTTCGGGAGCGATAAATCGATCTAGCTAGGAATCATTTTTAGAAAATGTCATTTTGTTCGTGTTTTATCGATAATTAACTTAAACATAAACTTAACTTTTTCTATCGGTAAGATCGAAAAATATTATTCATATTTCATCATTTTATTAGTAATTCGTACTTAAATATAATTTCCATAAAATACAATTAAAAAAAATACCGAGCAAAGCTCGGTCATCCAGGTGCTATGTATTAATTAAGTAATAGTCCATTTTAATAGCGTATATAACCTTATTTCTTACCTTAATAATATCATAAAATCGAAAGTATAGATGGATGGATGTTTTCTAGAAGATATCTTCGAAACAGTTCAATAGATCTTGATGACATTTGGCACAGATGTAGAATATAGTCTGAAGTAACAAATAGGTTATTTATTAGGTTTTAAATCGCGGACGGTAGCTAATGTTATAGTTTGAATGTATAGCTGTTGCCCGCAACTTCGTACCTATGGGATTAAAAAATAAAAAGTAGCCGATTTTCAAACCTACTGAATATGCATATAAAATTGCATGAAAATCAGTCAACATTGTGACACGAGAATTTTTTATGTAAGACTAGCCGTCGCCCGCGACTCTGTCCGCGGTGAATTAAAATAAAAACTTACTTAGTAGTCTATGTATTTTCCAGACTATGTTCTAAATTTATGGCAAATTTCAGCATAATCTATGCAGCCGTTCTGTAGATACCTTCAAACAAACATCTAAACATTCGCATTTATAATATTATAATAGTAAGTTGTAGTGCCTCTTTGTCAGACGAAATCCATCACAAATTAACAAGATTTCTAACTCAGCTTACACATAGTTATTAAGTGCTTGCAAACCAATCCATTATCAAAATTAATTCATGCGTTAGTTATATGTCGGAATAGTTTAGCTGTGTACCAATAAATCCCTGTAATTAATCTAGTACGTTCTGTGCCACGATGACGGCAGTCACTTGGACAGGGTCCAGGTTCAAATCTGTGCAATTAGGATTACCTGCATTTACATTCATAGTACTGTATATAGGATGATTCGGAACCCCATCGACATTTCCCAAAACTTCGCCTTCGTTTATTTCCAATCGAGACACAAAAGAAAAAATCTAAAGAGTTATGAACTCTAATTCGATGTAAGTGTAAAAAAACGTCGTTAACATTCGTTAACGTAGACGTCAGAAATTTCATTTGTCGCTCGAATAGGACGGCTGAACTGGTTACAACGACCACATTGAAGACAGGCGTTGAGTGGAAGTGATTCCGCATTTCATCTGATGAATGTGCGTGCTGGGGAACTAAGTTTAGTCCACTTTTCCATCCCATCATTTTCTTAGGAAGGAAGTGAACGGAAGGTGGATTTGTCGAAGTAGGGCACGCAGAGGAAAATAGAAATATTCTTATTCTGTGCGTACTCTCCTCCGTCAACTTAAGGTTGGCAGCGCATCTGTGATTGCGTCTGTTGGTAGTAATTGCTTCGCTTATTCAGCGAATTTAGGTTGCTGCTTGTTCGTTTACTAACTTAAGATACATGTATATACTTTTAAACATTATTAATTAGAATCCTTTGCCGCGAATGGCGCGCTTTCATTACCAAGTCAAGTGTCAGAATGATTGGTGAGGGAACATACACGTCGACATTTTAGTAAGGCTAGTGTTACTCCAGTACATCGGCACAGTGTCGGCTTTTTTTCTAACAATACCATGTTATTTCCTATAGATTTAAATGAACACACAAAAAATATAAATTATAAAATTGAAACACTCTGTATAATCTAAATGCAAAGGGCACACAAGCCAAGACAGTTTGCGTAACGTTCAAAGATATGTGTAATGAACGACCGAACGCCTGTACAGTCCTAAATCAACATTAATACAACTCTGACTTTATGTATGTCTTGTTAATTTCCGAATCAATTTATTAAACGCACATACTATAATACTTATAGCCTAGCTGTCGCCCGCAACTCTGCACGGAAACAAACAAAAAAATATTGAGTAACATATGTTTTCTACCAGACTATGTTCTATATGTATGCCAAATTTCATCAAGATCCGTAGAGATGTTCCGGAGATATCTTCAAACATCCAACTAAACTTTCGCATTTATATTATTAGTAAGATGTTTAGCAAATGCGATAATACTGGCCGCTAGTTTTTTTAAATTATTTTATACTAGCTGTCGACCGCGACTCCGTCTGCGCGGAATATGAAAAAAAAAGAATTCTTAGCCTTTATGTTCATCCAGGTGATGTTCTAAGTGTATGCCAAATTTAGTAGATACGTTTCGGAGATACGTTCAAACAAACATCCATCCAAATGTGGCAAACGAGCGAGCGGCCACCTGAAATCGCTCAAATAGCGAAGCAACCACTGCCTATAGACATACACAATTGCATATGCTTTGCCTACCTTTAATCGCCGGAGTGGAGGATGCACATAAAGAAAATATTTTCCCTTCCTATGCATCCTCTCATCCGGAAAGTCCACTTCCACTTCCCATCCTTTCCTTATAAGAAAAAGGGTGGGAAGGGAAAGAGGACTGAATTAGGCCTCCGCGACGCACACTCATCAGACGACACGCGGAATAGCTTCCACTTGACGCCTGTCTGTGTGGTCGTGGTATTTCACCGGGCGAGCCGGGAGAATTCAAGTTAGAAGAATAGAGTGGGAATATCATAAATTAAACTTTACCGTTCTGTCAGTGGGGCAAAAAAAATGCTAATTTAAAACATGTAAACATAGCTACCGTGTGTTTTTCTGAAGCTTTTACTGCGATACGAGTATGCAAATTTGATGACCCATTGGCCCAATTGCGTTTTATGTACACAAGAATATGCACTTTCATTTATTAACACGTTACGATAAAAGTAAATTGCTAGAAAAAAATAATTCTAGTTACCGTAATAGGGCTGGTAATCTTTAAATAATCTGTCTAGCATTTTTTTTTAAATCACAAATCGATGGCTCCTATGTAAATAATTGTAACTCACGATTTCGTGATTTTATTAAAAATCGTTTTGTTGTTTCAAATATTTTTTTGTTAATTTAAAAGGTTAGAGTACAAGGTAATAAAAAGGAAATAAGGATATTAAATTTCTGTTATCAATTATATGTTCCATTTTCATACGAATTATTATTTAATTCCCCACTATTTTTTTTAGTTATGTTCAACTATTTGTGGAGATTTTCAAAGTTCTTGCTATTTAATATAACGCCAAACAACAGTCAACTATTAATATAGTAGATTTTATAGGCTCCGACCTATTTACTTGATAGGTGACCCAATAAATTTATAAGACAAATTCCCCTTAATATTGAAACATGTAGCGTACTATGGTAAGATTAAATAGTTAACATATTTGAGATTAGAAAAATCTTACTTAAGCAATACATCATCATCAGCTCACTATACATCTCCACTGAGGGGCTCGGACTACCCTAAGTTAGAAGTTAGGCCATAGTCAACCACGCTGGCCCAGTGCGGGTTGACTTCACACATATCTTTGAATTTCGTCGCAGAAATGTGCAGGTTGCATCACGATGTTTTCCTTCATCGTAGGAACGTCGATTAAATGTACATATGTAATCGACAAACACATTGGTACATGGCGGGATTCGAACCCAGGGCCTGCAGATTGCAAGTCAAATGTTTAACCCCTGAGCCAACGACGATCATCTTAAGTAATATATGAATGTACAATTCACTTACTAAACACAACCATGAGACCACTGCGACTCTGAGTGCGGTAGTAAGTGGTTTATATGTTCATTAAAAAGTCCTATACTTGAACATTTTATTTGGGTCGCAGGTTAATTCGTTGTAATATACGTTACGCTATGTTTTGATACACATATAAAATTAACGAAGATTAAAAACGTAATTTATTTATGAGAAAATGTAGTCCCGCGGTCGGTGAGGCGATGTCACTTCAATTAACGTGCCTGCACGGATGATATTATGCTGTACTGAATAACGTTAAAGGCTTAAACATCACGGAATAGCTTTAAATACCATTCCAAGTTTAGAAATAGTTTTATCACAAAAATATCCAAAGCGAATCATTTATACCAAACAAAATAATGGTTCGAGAAAGCAACTTGACAAAAGACAAAGATCTAATAAGCACAATCCTGGCACACTAGACTTTCTTTTTTATATCTTAAGATGCGGCAAGTGGTCACATGAATTCATCGCAATAGCGAAGCGACTGTTGTCCTTAGACGTACGCAATTGTAGATGCTTTGCCTCCCTCTATCTATTACCTTTGAACTGATCTTTGAATAATTAATATCAATATTGCGTAGATTATACTGATGTATTATTGCATAAACCTGTCTCAATTAACGGCTCTGTAACAAATTAATGTGGTCATTGTGTATACAGGGCGTGGTCTCCCATAACGGCAAATATTATATATAGAGTGCCAGGCCTGAACGTTACAATAAAGTTCCCTAGGGTATGGTCAGGATAAAATTATTTACTTACAACATTACTTAATTTTTATTTACTCTTATATACTAAGATGTAGATAGAATAGAATATTTATTTATTGCCACAAACAACCAAAAAAACTACAAAATACAAATTAGATTAAATAAATTAAGGATGTGGCAAAAAGGTGGCCAGCTCAGCTGGTGCAGGGAGGGCCTTGACCATTCCTGCGCTGGTTTTCAGCTGGCCCCTATGTTCTCACAACATTTACACAACACGAGGTAGGGTAACAAAAAAGAAAAAACAGATAAAACGAAAAAAAAGGAAAAACGACAATTAAACATTAAAGAATTTTGATTGATTAGTTATGTTTTAAAATTCAAATTCGACCTCTTTGAATTGATTTGGATTACTTGGTCGAATTTAATGTTATCACTAGTTTGCGACTGTCCATGCAGAATTTTAAAAAAAAAACTTAAAGACATGTGCTCTTCTAGATTATGTCCTACATCTGTGAAAAGTTTTAGGGAGATCAATGTAGCCGTTTTGGAGATACCTCCTAACAAACATCCATTCATCCATCCATATAAATATTCGTATTTATAATATTAGTAAGATACGTCAGATTTTGAAATTTTTAAACGTCTAATTAGAAGTTAATTAAGCTACAATCATGTGCTGCCACTATCTGCCACTCAAAATATCATATGCGTGGACAAATAATTTTTAGGAAGTTCATTAAGTAATTTAATAGATAATATTTTAAAACACATCCTCTTTGAAAGTCAAGTTAATTGAGAAATCAGTAAATAGTTGGCCGTGTTCCAACTTCTGTTGTCTTAGAAGTTGTTTTTACAGCCAACTTTTAAAATACACCTCGAAGAAAAATGTTACATTAAGAATTAAAATCAAACTGTTAGAAGGCTAGCTTTTATTTTTGTATTTTTTTAAACAGTAATAAATAAAATAATAAAGAAAAATCTTCAAAAGCAGAGTTATGACATTGTACGTTGTACCCTATATTCATTTATTGTCATCAAATATTCTTAACCATACCAACAGATTAGCGTTTCTTTTATAAACAGCAGTAAGGTCATTATGTTACCCGTATTATTTAGTTCATCTCACATTTAACCATTTAGTTGTAATTTTTTTAACAGTCGTATAAAGATAAGAAACAATGAAACACAAAACCACACTAAAGTTATACTTTGTGATTGTGTGTAATGGTTTGCTCAAAAAGTCGTCACTAAAGTTATTTTGTTTAGCAAATTGTTATGTACTTTGGAGTTAAATTCAGTCATAGCGTTGGTATTGTAAATAAGAAATGGGATACATTCATAATTAGTTGATACGATTATCTTTTTTTTACTAAAGCTATTAAGAAGTTTCATAATGTTATTGCGATATTCAACACATAGCTGATATAGGCAGTGGTCTCTGCTATTCTTTCAGGCCTACCTATCTATGTCAAATTTCACCGAGATCTGTTAAACAGTTCTGCAAAACTTTAAGAAACATTTATCAATGCATCCAACATTTGGCATAGATGTAGAACATAGCCTGGAAGAACGCATAGGCTACTTAAGTAAGTAGGAGTCGGAGTCGGCGACAGCTATTTTATAATATTCATCATCATTATCAACTCAATATACGTCCTCACCGAGGGGCTCGGAGCCTACTCTAAGTTTGGGGTGATTAGGCCATAGTCAACCACGCTGGCCAAGTGCGGGTTGGTTGACTTCACACATATCTTTAAATTTCTTTGCAGATATGTGCAGGTTGCATCTCGATGTTTTCCTCCATCGTAACAACGTCGGATAAATGCACATTATATAAGAAATAATAAAATCGATTTTTGCACAGTTTCGACCTGAGAAATTCACCCTTATTAGTTACAAAGTTAAGCAAACAACAAAGAAACCGTTTGTACTATGAATAGAGAATTTACTTACCATATAAAAGGGCACTTCACGTTAACGTACGTAATGTTTTACAACGTCAATATTTCGCCATCTTTTATTGCGATGTAATGCCTCCAGTCTGTTTGATGTAATACAAAAACTCTGGCTCGTAACAAGACCGTATCCACTAAAATAATACCAAATTACAGCCCATAAAAGTGCCCTACGATACAAATATTTGTTGATACGACACTTTCGGCCATCTTTGGATAATAAAAACCTGGATGTAAGACAGACAAGAAGTGGTACACATTTTTTTTATAATATATATAAAAAAGAAAGGCGTGTTAGTTACACTATTTATAACCCAAGAACGGCTTTACCGATATGGCTGAAAATTAGTAAGGAGGTAGCTGAGAGCCAGGAGACGGACATAGGATACTATATATTCATTTTTATTTTTTTCGAATTTATGAATTATTATGATGCTTTTTATTTAACTTACCAATATTATAAATGCGAATGTTTAGATGGATGAATAGGTGTTTGAAGATATCTCTAGAACGGCTGAACGGATTTCGATTAAATTTGGCATACGTATAGAACATACAGTCTGAAAGAATACAGATGGAGTCGCGGGCGACAGCTAGTTTATAGATAATTTGACTTTTAAAGAGTAAAATAATAGTGACATTTCTATTTGAAAAAACTGCAAATAAGTAAAAATCACATTTAATAAGTTTACTTTAGGATTTTTGATATCTTATCCTTTAAATTAATAGTTATAATTTTTTGTTTCAGAGATGGTGCATCAAATCAGTAAGTCTTTTTTATAATTACAACAACTAAATAAACAAACTAAACTGAAAAGCACTTATTATATATTCCGTGTCAAACAACTTTAAACGCGAAAATATCTCAATTAGCCGTTTCCAGTACAACATATTCTATGTTAAATTACAACCAGTAAACCTTTGGGTCGTAAGACGTCTGTGTAGCATTTGTTGTGTTGCATTCTGCGAGGGAATTCTGTTTAATCACCCACATGAGGTGAATGACCAAGCCATTCGGGAAAGACAATGGATTGTAATATATAGCATCGTTACCTAGATATCAGAATTTATTATATCAATATCAGAGCGTCGGTGGCTCAGTGATCAAGCACTTGACTTGCAATCTGCAGGTCCTGGGTTCGAATCCCGCCATGTACCAATGTGTTTTTCGATTTCCGATTTACATATGTACATTTATCCGATACTCTTACGGTGAAGGAAAACATCGTGATGCAACCTGCACATATATCAGAAGAAATTCAAAGATATGCGTGAAGTCAACCAACCCGCATTGGGCCAGCCTGGTTGACTATGGCCTAATCACCCTCAATTTAGGGTAGGCTCCGAGCCCCTCGGTGGGGACGTATAGTGAGCTGATGATGATATCAATGTCACGCTGTCATCGAATTGCAGGACAATGTTATTTAGTAGAGTCGGTGGTTAAGGGGTTAAGCTCTTGACTTGTAATCTGCAGGTCCTGGGTTCGTATCCCTTGAATGTCTTTTTCAATTAACACATGCACATTTATTCGACGTTTTTACGGCGTAGAAAAACATCGTGATGCCTGCACGAATCTGCAAAGCGTTTCAAAGATACGAGTGAAGTCAACCCGCATTGGGCCAGCGGAGTTGACTATGGCCTTTTTTTCCAGTGGGGAGCTTTAGGCATACTCCGTGCCTCGAGGAAGGCACGGTAGTTATGTGGGATTCTCTCCCCAAATGGAAGCATACCCAATAGACACCTCTGCTCCCTCATAGCCATAGTGTGACGCCCACTTGGAGGTGGTTGACTAGGGCCTAGGCCAACTTAGAGTAGATTCCAAGCTCCTCAGTGGGTACGTATAGTGAGCTGATGATGATTTTATTCAGTAGCTTAATAGATTTATATGAAACACTAAGTTTGATATTGAAAAACCATTTGACAACAAACCGATTATTTATATCAAGAAACGAAATATTGGCAAACAACTGAGGTAAGTTTTATACTAATTGCTTCATCAACTCAATATCCATCCAACTGAGGGACTCGGAACTTACCCTAAGTTAGGAATGAGTAGGCCATAATCCACGCTGGCGTAGTGCGGGTTGGTTGACACATATCTTTGATTTTCTTCTCAGATATGTGCAGCATCACGATGTTTTCCTTCACCGTAAGAACGTTTGATAAAAGTACATTTAAATAGAAAAACAAATAAGCTTTAGACCACTAACGCAATTATATCTTTACGTTGGTAAAGGTATTAAACCTTTAAACAATTGAAGCATATTTTTCCTAGAACAGAGTATAAGAGTTCAATGAAATGCTTCCGTAATACCGAGAGCATTGTTACTAGCCAGGGCTGTATTTATAACTTGCAAATATGGCTACTTGTAACCGCAGTACTGTATTGCGGTTACCTTACTGTCCGTAGAATATCAACTGAATAGTATATGTACGTTTATGGTTAACTGTTTGTCTGTGGCTTTGTGCATGCGAATTTAATTTTCTTTTTTTGAAGTAAAGGCCTTGAAGTTGCCAGTTGAGTTGACTCATACAGTAATCCGAGTATTTTTTTTTATTCTGTTTAAATTAAAAATGTTCAAGAATTTAGTACAAAGCTTATAAACTATATGTAGGACCGGGGAAGAAAGATGAACTTTATTTGATCTAAACTCAATTAAATGTAATAAAAGAAGAATTGCGTTGTAACAACCAGTTATATAATAATTTGCTAGTAGACATGTCTTCATCTGAAATGTAGTTTCACTACGTTTTATTTCCTGGAGATGGAGAGAAAAAAAGTACGAAATGAGCTTTTGATGACCGCCCGGTTAATGATTGCGATGGGCGCTTTGTAATAGTGAATGTAGTCAAAGAATTTAATTCCCTTCCCATTTACGATCGAATATCGTACAGAAAACTATCACTCTAACTGTGAGTTTTTGACAACGAAATGTCTTTATGAAACATATCGTCATCCCTGTTATTATCTTTGACAGGGCTTTTGGTCTCAGAAAACCACGGTAAGAGGTATAATTTTGCACATAATATGAACATATAATTATATACACATAACACGAACATTAAATTTAAATATTTAATTTGAATTGCATAGTTTTAAATGTACAGTTATTATGACGAATTTTCGACATAATCGCAATGTCAGTGTCAAATAACATTTCAACGAAATGGGTAGGAAACAATAGTCCTAAACTATACAAAAATATGTGTATTTTGGAAATATATTTTAGGATTTTATTTATTACAAAGAATTTATTTTTGATATGCTTTGGATTTTTTAATAAAACAATTTGAAGTTATGAAAGATATATTTCGGGAACAAAACTATATGAAAGAAAATAATATTTCGCATGCAGAGAATAAAAAAAAAACATTTCCATGCAAAATTATTTCTATACATGTCTTAATACTAAAGATATAAAGCTGTTTTCTATATTTTTGGGATATAATGGCGGTGGTCAATAAAAATAACAATACAAAAATAGCTACATTAGTTTTCGCATATCTTGGTAGCACTGAAATCCGCGCGAGTAACTGCTCAGAATACAATTTTAGGTGTGTGGGAGAGAGCATTGCTCCAACGAGCCGCCAAGATATTCGAAAAGACCTATACAAATACAAAACCTCTTTAGTTGTTAAATCTGCAATAATCATAGAGATTATATTCTAAAAGGAAAGTACAATATCGGAAAACGTTGAACAATTTTAAAAACTTAATTTTAGTCTATGGAATTTTATCACAGAAATTATCTGTCTACATTATTCATAACAAATTGAAAATTTTATATCTAATTCTGAAATTGTTATACGTATTTGAAACGTTTATTTGTGTCTTTGATCATTTTATAATTTAATATAAATTTAAATTTATATAAATAAATTAAATATAAAACTGGCCAACAATTTGCATTGTTCGAAAAAATGATAACATTAAAAATTAAAAAAAAATTGGGATTTTACAGTTTTTGTGTGAAAAACAAAAATTTGCGTAGTTGGATTGTTTATTTATTCTAAAAACAACTATTTTTTACAAAAATAAATAAAAAATAGACACAAAAAATAATTTTTGTACTTAATTTTTTGATTCGCAGTATTTATAATATACAAAGGCAATTCACATAATAAAATCGTTGAGCAAATATTTTACAATACTATATATTATTACATTGCTTAAATAAAACTTCTACTCTTTTAAAAAATACTGAAAATGTAAAAAAAATCGAATATAGTATTTATAAAATAATTTCTCAAGAAAATCAAAAGAATTAATAGTAATTATTTTTTCCAATTTTTCTTTTTTAATTTAACAAAACAATTATATCGAAAGTCGCTAAGTCGCCATTTTGTAATACACAATCAAAGTAGTCACAAAACCAGATTTTTTTATAAAAAACTGTACATTTTAGATCTAGCCTATATTTCACTATTTTTTATTTATATACAATTCAGTCCGTTTACAATAAGTCTATTTAGGAACATATTATATAACAATTACACCTATTTGCACATAGATGTCTCTGGTATGAATTGTCCAACACAAACAAGGCATGAAAGCCTACGCTATACATTCGTTCCTTGCGAAGACTGGTGATCTGTAAAAAAAAAGCTTTTACAATATTGTTACTACTTTAAAATGCTAATGTTTGGATGTATGGATGGATGTTAAAGGTATCTCCAGAACAGCTGCATGCTGCTGAAATTTGGCATAGATGAACATAATCTTAAAGAACAAATGGATTACAAATTAAGTTTTTTTTTAATTCGTGGAAGTAGTCTCGGATGACAGATAGTTTTAAAAAAACCCATTTCCACCAATCAAATAATCGCCAGCCGCTCATCGCGTTTTTATATTTCCAATCAAATGTAATAGTCATTTCCACTGTTACGGCCACGAGCAATCAAAATAATAATTGCTTAGTGCAAACCCGCAATGGGTTTAAGGACATCTTTATTGTAAATTTGTATTTTATTCTTTGTTAATATGAATAAATAAATCTTATATATAAAATTCTCGTGTCACAATTTTCGTTCCCGTACTCCTTCGAAACGGCTTGACCGATTCTCATGAAATTTTGTGAGCATATTGAGTAGGTCTGAGAATCGGCTAACATCTATTTTTTTTATCCCGCACGGACGGAGTCGCGGGCGACAGCTATTAATAAAGAAAACTAAACATGGGCTTACGTATTATATTTTTTTTTTTCAAAATTGTTTCAAAATCGATTCATCCAACAAATTCTAAGTTTAAAGACAAAGAAATTAGAGTCTTACTTATTGAATTTGTTCCGTACATTTATAATTTAGTTTCGAACCCTCCAATAAATGTATGAATATTTTATATAACAGCTTTGTACCAATGGCAATCGTCTTCTAGTAATTATTAATAACCACGCGTCAACTAATTATAGGCGACCTCAAAAAGGTTTGACAAAGTTCAATCAATACCAATCGTATGTCATGTCAAAAAATATCGTTTTAATTTTAAATAAGCTGACGCCCGCATCTCCGTCAGCGCGGAAATAAATTTTCTACATGTGTGCCAAATTTCTTTAAAATCCGTTCAGCCGTTCCGGAGATAACTTCAAGCAAACATCAATCCATCCATCTAACATTCGCATTTATGATATTACTAGCGGTCGCCCGCGACTCCGGCTGCGGGGAATTAAAAAGAACTTAATAGTCTATGTGTTCTTCCAACTAATACTCAACATCTGTACATCCAATCTGGAGATACATTCAAACAAATGTTTTGAACCATTTGAACAAAAGAGATGTCAATATTATATCACAAGGTAATCAGCGATGAAAACCCACAGTAAAATTTGTCGACATTATTTGATTTATCTATAATAGATAAACAGTTATACGTTTCAAAATTGTTATTTTCTTACAAAAAGAAACGAAGAAATGAACGATAATTGTTAAAACAACATCATAATGCTCCGTCAAACAAATCCCAAGTCAAATCGTTGGTTTCGTTTGGATAAATAATTTTATTGATAGAATGAAATGCTCTTGTCAATAACGGTTCGCTTGTAAAAAATGTTCGTGGTAATGTCAAATGCCTTTCCCTTCCCACCCTTTTTCTTATAAGGAAAGGATAGAAAGTGGAAATAGACTTTCCGGATGAGAGAACGCGTAGGAAGGGAAAATATTTTCTTTCTGTGCATCCACTCCTCCGGCGATTAAAGGTGGGCAACGCATATGCATTTGCATATGTCTATGGGCAGCGGTCGCTTCGCTATTTCAGCGATTTCAGGTGGCCGTTCTCTCGTTTGCCACCTTATGTTATAAAAAAAATTAGGCATTTTTTCACATCAACAGTTTACGCCAGTACACTTCTTCATTGGGTCTCATAAAACACAATAGAGTTTGAAGTAAAATTAGACTTTAAATCGTTTTCTATAGAGTTCAGAATGAAACTAGAACACGCCACGTTTAAACACATTTCGTTACATGAAAGAGATAGAAGTATAACTTATCGTGCGTGGGAAAGAGAGGGCTACACGAATGAGTCACTTTTTTTGTTATAAGAGTAGGGGGCAAACGAGCAGCGGGAACACTTGTAAGTGGTAAGAGCTAAACTGTTGTTATTTGTCACCGAATAATGTTATATTAAAACAAACTCATGCTATATATACTTATGTATTTACCTATTATGTGTTGTCGGTTATGTACCTGAAGGCATGGCGACAGAATTTCTGACAGCCGAGTACGGTGGAGGCGCTGGCGTAGCTGCAGGCTTCGCTGTGTGTACTTGATTTCCGTACCCTAGACCAAATTTTTAATTATAAGATCAAACTGTAATGTAGAAAAATCATATGAAATTATTCAAACTTTCGTGAGGCATTATACTAAACTGATATATGAACACGGCTAAACACTCACGTATATTCGTCCGGTGGCGGCACCGATTAGTTTCGAGCCCATAGGGACCCTTCATCAGGAGTGAGCGACGAGCCGCGTCCGCGAAATAATACCAGTACCACCCATCCTGATGAAAAGCCCCCGATGGGGTTGAAACTAGTCGGTGCCGCCACCGGACGAATATACGTGAGTGTTTAGCCGTGTTTATATATCAGTTTAAAAATCATATGATTTTTTACGAACATAATAGATGAATTTGAAGCAATGAAAAAAAGATATATGAAAGAAATAGGAAATATTCTAAATAAAAATAATGTAACGTACATAAAGATTAATTTTAAATCAACTCTAGCTAAGTTAATATTACTACTAACCAGGCAGAAGAACTAATACTGGAAATAAATATAAACAGAACAGATTAATTTATAAGAAAGTTATAAAAATATAAAAATCTATTTAAAAAATAAAACAAGTAAACTCACCAACAGAACTATTCCTAAGATACGGATTGCCGTAAGTTGCGGCATATCTTAAGTCGATGCCTGCGTTACTTTTAGTACTCGGCTGGGCATAAATAGGCGTAGGCGGATCTGTGGGAAAGTTACACAAATTAACACTTTCGACCCACTTGCTTAACGTGTTAATATCATCGAATACCAATGCTTGTTGTCTTTATTTTGTCAAACAGAATAAAAGGGATGGAAATATGTAACACAAGAGAAGAGGTACGGATGGTAATATCTTAAGCCTCCATTTGCACGGGCGTTCTTTTAACGCGCGATAAATAAGCGTTCAAATAGAATGTATTTTTATATCAGTTCGTAGGGCAGCAGTTTTAAAATGCGACGCTTTTTTAACGCCGCTTCAAAACTAGACGTTGGCGTGAGCGATGAAAGCTTAAAGTCTTGTTCCGTTCGATCAGCACTCAAAATCGACAGTACGCGATAAAAAAGCGTCGCGTTTAAAAACGCGTGCAAATAAACAGATACGTGGAAATGCATATTTCTATTTGAACGCTGTTTTACGCGCGTTTAAAAAGTTCCAGTGTAAATGAGGCCTAAGGTGTTAA
Source organism: Papilio xuthus (assembly GCF_000836235.2). Taxonomy (NCBI): domain Eukaryota; kingdom Metazoa; phylum Arthropoda; class Insecta; order Lepidoptera; family Papilionidae; genus Papilio; species Papilio xuthus. Next base: position 1,962,534 of record NW_013532866.1, on the reverse strand, counting down.
AAATGTTTTTAATTTAGTAAATCCTTTTTTTTTAATTCTTAAGTATCCCTTAGTGAACAATTATGGATTTTGAATGCGGTAAGATTTCAATAATATATGTACGTACTCTCTCCGCCCATTGGCAGCCCTAGATTATTAATCGCATCTGTTTCGTCGGACGGTTTGTTCGTTCGTTGCAATGAGTTACTCTGTGAACCATTGCTGGCTGACAACGGCAGAGTTGAAGTTGTGTCGATGCTGCGAGTCAATGAACCTTGCAGCGACCTGTGTGTAGAAATTCTCATGTTTACTCTCGATGTTTTACTTCTTACTAATATTATAAATGCGATTGCTTAGATAGATGGAAGGATGGATGTTTGTTAGAAGGTATCTTCAGATCGTCTCAACAGATCTCTATGAAATTTTGGCATAGATGTAGAACATAGTTTGGAAGAACACATAGGATTCCAAATAAGTTCTTATCTAATTCCGCGCCCACGGAATCGCAGGAGAAAGCTAGTAATTGCATACAAAAGTATAATAATTTTTTCAATATAATGTTGAATGATGTTATCGTTGTGGAAATAGCATTTAACTTACCTATTAGGTACCTCCAATTGTGTAGGAGACTGTACCCTTAAATGTGGAGGCGGGATGTAACCCTGAGGATAGTCGTACACATAGCCCGCGGGGTTCTAGAAATATTATCGATGTTACAACTTTATGATTAAGTTTTAAAACTAAAAAGATCAATATTTAACTTAAGGCTGATTATATAAAGAGTTTTAGATGTTATTGGTTTCGAAATTAATTAAAATTCTTTAACTTGCTTAAGAAATTATGCAGAAATAAAAAAAAACAATTAGGTATATTAACACAATATTTAGAAGTACAGTCGGGGAAACTGGCGGTGTCCAACTTTCAATATTCGTTTGAATTTTTCGCACACATGAAGACGACAACGCGAAAACAATAACTAATGGGATAGAGCTTTTTAATGTGTCTGTATTCGTATTTTTTTACCATAAACCCGTCATTTGCGCGACTGATTACTACTTAATTGGTTATTTATATAAAGGGGGGTAGTTTGACTGGATCCAAGAAAAAAGGTATTTTTTCTGTAAGCGAAACACCGCGGATTTCCGCGACTGTACATTTTTTGCTTTATATTATTATATTACTTTTTAAATGTATGTATTTACCTTAAAATATGGATCACTATACGTTGGATCGGAGTAATCGTTACTATATCCGTACTGCATTAGTGGATCGTCATGTCGTATGTTTGGCATTACCACGGGACCGGCAAGAGGAAGCCCTGCTGGGTTCTTTATCTCAGAACGATCTGAACTTGTGTAGTCCTGGTAATAAAAGAAACTTGTGAGGAAAAAGTACGTTTGAATTGTCTTCTACCAATTGATTTCTAAACTAAGGGTGCGTTGGGCGATAATTCTTACTTTTCCTTATGCTTACGTTACATTGACCAATCATTTTTATTGTAAAACGACCAAGTTGTCAACTAATGGTGCGCTATACGAAATAAACTTCTTATAGCTAAAAATATATTAGGTGCGCAACTAAGTCTCCATGTACCAATGTGTGACGTTCATACGGTGAAGGAAAACATCGTGATGCAACCTGCGCATATCTGAGAACAAATTCAAAGATATGTGTGAAGCCAACCAACCCGCACTTGGCCAGCGTGGTTGACTATGGCCACTCCTAACTTAGGTAGGCTCCTAGCCCTTCGGTGGGGACGTATAGTGAACTGATGATGATGATATTATAACATATCTAAATTGATGCAAGGGTGAAAAATATTTAAAAATCTAACTAGTTTTATACAGTAATCATTTTAAATAAAAACCTCTTATATAATTGATGACTAAAATCAACTGACAGATACGTAGTTTTGGAGTTAAATTTGCCGTAGTTGTATAGGTTTCATGTAGACTTACCAATTCATAACTGCCATCGCTCTGTCCAATTTGCAATTTCAAATCGCTGATATTAGAACTCCTGTCACTCTCTTTATACATATCACCCGTGGTAACTGTTACATCTGGCTTCTCGTTTAGTTGACTCTTCTTTCTTCTTCTTCTATGGCATATCACGAGAAGAATGACGAAAGCAGAGAAGATTATAATACCAGATGTAACTCCGATAAGTATTATAAACAGAGGAAGTGTTTCTACAAAAGATAAAATGTCAATAAGTACATAAGTATTTTAAATATTAAGAGGTACAATATACTATAGTTCAGCAAAACTCTTATTCACAATTATACAGTATGATTTCTCTTCGGTAACAATTTCGTATTTTGTTTTGTCCCCGACTTTCTCAACACCCTGTAGCTATGTCATAATATTACTTGTATGTATACTCACTTAAAGGCTTTAAAGCGATAGCCGCATTCGCATTCCCGTATTCATTGGTAACACTGCAGTTGTAGACTCCGTAATGTTTAGACTGGCTCGCACGGATCACTAGACTAGATTTAACTACACCGTCTGATAACGTCTCTTCTAAAGTCGCGTAATCCTGGTAACAAATCATAGATACAGTATAATACTCCTATTGCAGTAATCGAATGATGGATGGATGTTTGTTTAAAGGTATCTGGAGAACGGCTTAACGGGTCTCTATGAAATTTGGAATACATATAGAACATAGTCTGGAGGAACACATAGGGTACTAATGTCGTTTCTTTATCATTTCGCGGAGACGGAGTCGCCTGCGACAGCTAGTATGACACATGTGTAAACTAATAGAAGGCCTCCCACACTGTAGGATTCGGGCCCTAAAAATTGCCAGATTTTTTTCTCATAGACTTCTTTAAAAAAAAACTTTAGTGGGTTCAATGAACTCTTATTAATACGTTTTTTTAGTTAAATTTAGAATTAAATATACACCAATAGCTCTTCCTCGGACACTTTGGATTCTACATGGAATTGGAGAATCACTGCCCCAACTTTACAAGAATTAGTCCTTGAAAAACTAAATAAGTAAAAGGCTTATAATTTGGAAAGGATGTTTATAATTTTCATCCAATTCCAATGAATAACAGAGATGAAGAACTTACTGGGTCTTGTATGACACTGATCTCTCGACCTTCGAAGTACCATCTAATATCATCAGGTTTGGGCACTGAAAACGCGGCGCATTCCACTCTCACCATCTCACCTTCTGAACCAAACTGTGTTCTATTCGATAAGATTTTCGGTACACCTAAAAATGAACTTCATGATTAACAAGATTAGGTCGATTATCCAATCGATTATAGAGCCCTGTTCATCAAAGGACCAAAAGATTTACTGACATTTACTATTTTTTTATATCATAAGGTGGCAAACGAGCGAGCGACCACCTGAAATCGCTAATATAGCGAAGTGACCGTTGCCCATAGACATACGGAATTGCATATGCGTCGCCTACTTTTAATCGACTTAACTCACAAAGTAACCTTATGATTTAAATCAATACCTTTTTGGTCTCGTAACCAATAACTTTCATCCAGATTTGTTAAAGTCACTAAATTATCAATTTGATATATATCAAAATATACATGAAGGAATTTAAATGAATCTTACTCTTTATAAAAATAGTCGCTTCACTTTCTATTTCTGGGTATCCATCAACTGTTGCTTTGCAAATATAACTGCCTGCTGTCTCGTTGTTCACGTTCACCTTCAAATTTGGAGCCTTCCCTTTAACCTGCTGGAGATATTGCACGTTCATATAAAATAGTTTCTCATCATCATCATCATCAGCTAACTATACGAGTACGTCCCCACAGAGGGGCTCGGAGCCTATCCTAAGTTAAGGGTTTAGGCAATAGTTTCTATTAAAGAACAATTAGTACTTGGTATAACTGAAATAGTGAGAAAGCAAAAGCTTTTGGAGAATATCAGTGTTTGTACCCCGAGAGCAAATAAACATACAGCTGAGCAAATGCCTTATCTATTCTGCATTGTAAATTGTTGTAATCCAGTTTTTGGATAAGATACAAAATGAGTACATTAGAGGAACTTTGAAAGTAGCAGCAGTAGAAAAATTGAGGAGCAAAAGGTAAACGTGGTATGGGCATGTTATGAGGAGGTCAGAATTGCATGTGGCACGGAGAACGTTACGTATGAGGGGTACACCGGTAGAGGTATGCCTAGGAGGAGATGGATTGCGTGAAAGTTGACATGATTAAGAAGGGAGTTAAGACTGAGATGACGGTAGATAGATTCATTTGGATGATGGGAACCTGGTGCGACGACCCTACGTAAGTGGGACAAGGAGATGAAGATGATCTAGTGCTTTTCATTTCTTTCATTTTGAGTATGAAACCTAAGGTTAAATTTAGATATTCTTTAAAAACGTACTATTGAGTTACTTCTTCACTCTATCAAAGTATTCACTTACCCCGATCCTCCCTGGTTCGTGGAATAGCCATCTGATCTCCGGTTCTGGTTGGCCGTCGACGTCGCAATTCAGTGTTACCCTCGCGCCTACCTCAGCTTCTATGTTCTTTGGTCGACTTCTAAACGACGGGGGGTCTATAGAGAATACAGAATAAATTAGTAGATTCTATTATTTCTTTTACAAGAATTATTAAATTACTACATAGGTAGGGAAGGCGCAAGACTTTGGCGATGTCTTGTGTCGGAGGCCAAGACCCACTTTGGGTCGATGCGCCAGCGGAGTAAGTAAGTAGTATAAATAGGGCCTTGGTGAAGAAGAAGATGAAGAAGAAGTGTATTACACAGACTATATTCTACGTCTCTGCCAAATTTCTGCAAGACCCGATGAACCGTTCTGCATATATCTTTTAATGAATGTTTATCACATATATATAATACTTTTAGACAGTATTAGTTAGAATCGTTTGGCGCGAATGACGTGCTATCGTTACAAAGTCCAGTGTCAGAATGAATAGTGAGGACACAAACGCCTATGTTTTTGTAAAGCTAGTGTTGAGTCACTAGCTCATTTTGTATTTTCTTCCTAACAGTACATACAAACTTACGGATTTATATTAGTAAGATTGTGATTATAAAATAACAATCTTCATGCAAAATGTCCTGTCTTCATTATTTGCTGTAAAAAATTACTCACATGTAACATCAAGGTTAAAAGTTCCTTCATTCTGACCCACAGCATTTCTGACTTCGCATTTCACCACAGCCTTATTATGTTTACGGGATACGTTGAAGATAATCTGTAACAAGACATTTAATTTATTATAATAACAATCAAGTAAATTTTGGCCCATGCCCAGCAGTGGGCGGCTTACGGCTGAGAAAGAAAAAGAAGAAGAAGAAATTTGAACGTCAGTGACTCAGGACTCAGACACTTGACTTGTTATCTGCAGGTCGTGTGTTCGAATTCCGCCATTTACCAATGTGTTTTTCGATTTTCATTTACATATGTACATTTATCTGACGTTCTTACGGTGAAGGAAAACATCGTGATGCATATATTTGAGAAGAAATTCAAAGATATGTGTAAAGTAACCAACCCGCACTGGGCCAGCGTGGTTGACTAAAGTCTAGTCACCCTTGACTTAGGGTAGGCTCCGAGCCTCTCAGTGGAGAGGTATAGTGAGCTGATCATTAAATTTAAAGGTAAATGAAACAGGATTTTTTACTTAGTACACGTATCAGAAGTCAACCAAATCGAACTGATCCAACATGGTTGACTAAGGCCTAGTCACCCCTGACTTGGAGTAGACATATTTTCTCTTTAATTAACTTTATTGTTAGAGATAAAAGAATAACAACCTTTTGTTATTACGTAGTTCCTTTTAAAGCTTAACTTGGACAGGATTATAAAAACAAAATTAGTTTTTACGTGAAAAATAATTTTAGCACATTCAGATATTTTGGTATAAGGAATAAGGAGGCTACCCTAGCAAACCTAGTTTAAATCCTAGTTATATAAAATATAACAAAGAGCAATCTGTAAATGAATATAGCTGCCGAAATGAAGGCGATTGGGCTGACATGGCCCGAGACCAAACGCAGAGCCCAAGATCGAGCGAACTGGCGGCTCACTGTGAACGCCCTCTACCCCACTACGGGGACATAGGACTTTAAGTCAAGTAAGTCAATCTATAAATAAATAATCAAGCTTTTAGCTAACAAGAACTTTGCGGTAAATTAGTATAGGGTTGACTATCCGGTCTTGGCCTTTGCCATTACCAACATAATATGAACGCAGCAACCCTAACGGCTAATACGTCACTAACAAAGTACTGCTCAATATACAAAGTTACAAGTTACAAACTTGAAATTAATAAAACACTATCAAGCTAATGCTAGTATCACAAGACGGAATATTGACGCAGAGCAGTAGAGAATAGTATTGCTATTGTAGTACTGTTGTTGTTGTACTGACATAGAATTAGTAGGAAAATTTGGGAGAAAGTATTCGTACCAAAATGTGCAGCGTTGTATCTGGTAAAAAGTACAGTGAATCTGATAAAAATTTTGTCAAATACGATACGATACTTCTTTGCAAATTTTGTGTTGACTGGTCTGCAGTCAGTTCATATAGTTTTGGCAGTATCTTTCTTTTCAATCCAAAATCAGGTAAACAGGTTTTAGGTAGTAGCTAAAATTTTTAATCTTATATATAAAATTCTCGTGTCACAATTTTCGTTCCCATACTCTACCGAAACGGCTTGACCGATTCTCATGAAATTTTGTGAGCATATTGAGTAGGTCTGAGAATCGGCTACTATCTATTATATAATCCCGCGCGGACGAAGTCGCGGGCGACAACTAGGAAATGTCTAAAAATAAAAAAAAATAAAAAACAGAAATATTTGCGAGTTATGCGAAAATATGTTATAAACGGAGAAATATGAAATATCTACGACAAAGTGTTTATATCCACGTTAAAGTGTATACCAAACAACTGCTATACTGCAATGTCTACTACTCTGCCTCACTGTTCTGCCATCGTGTGTAACCAGCATAACTTTGAAACATGAATATTAAGGCTTTTGTATATTTATTGAGAGACCACATTGTAAATAAAGAGGTTCTCAAACTTGCAAATAATAAATATTGATTTAGTTTAAAATGATCTATCTAAACTAATAAAAAGACATAATTTATGTATGTTTGTAACGAATTAACTCAAAATCTACTAAACATATTTCAAATATAATTTTTCTTTATATATTCCACACTAATTCCGAATGAAATAGGCTTAATTTAATAACTGTGACTCAGTCCGCGTGGAATAAAAAAAATAGTACTCTACTAGTAGTATAACTCCTCCAGACTATGTTCTACATCTATGTCAAATTTCAGCGAGATCCATGCAGCCGTTCTAGAGATACATTCTAACAAACATCTATCTATCCAAACATTCACATTTATAACATTACTAAAAAGTAAGTTGTTAGAAAATTTATTTAAAAAAAAAAAATTGTAAAAAACAATTAAAGACAAAGGTTAAGCTTAACTAGATTCAAAATTTACTTATGTTTTATAGTATAGTGGTCATACTTTTAGATATTATTAGCTAGAATCCTTTGGCGTGAATTGCGCGCTTTATCAAGTGTCAGATTGATTAGTGAGGGGACATAAACGTTGACATTTTAATAAGGCTAGTATTGTGATACACCAGTACAGTATCGGATTTTATTCCTAACAATACACAAAAGACTTGTGTAAGATAAGGAAAATTAAAGAACAGTGTTGTGCAATTTCTTTTAGTCTACAATTTCAAAATGAGGTGCACGCTCTTCGTGAGATACAGAAGAGAGCGTTACTAGAGAAAACGTCTGAAATAACAACGTACATTACAGCACAAAAACGCCATCTTGTGCTTTGAAAATGCACTAATGTTATAGTGAAACTATTAAAATTATACTACAAGTATTTTTCAACGGTTTTGTCTGGAAAAAATAGATAAATAAATTAAGAAATATTGTTTATATTACTGTTTAAATAGATTTAAATTGATAATATACTTAGTAAAATCTGTTCGGTAGTTTTTGAGTCTATCCAAAATAATAGTTTTTTTTTAATTTAAGTTAATGAAAAGGCTAAGAATATGTGAATATGAGTATATATTCAGATGCAAACTTTACTTGCATTATAAACAAGTTGGAAAATTAACGTTAAAATGCTCTCAAAGAAGCAAAACAAAAGAGAACAAACGTATATAATTGAAGTTTACGTACGAATTGGCCACAGGCGTGTAATTTCCTTTATTCATAGTCGCTAGAATAAATTTTAAACGAGTTGCGAGTCGGTTTAATTTCCTTCAATTTCAACGTACAACAATAAACGTTGCCAATTATTGTAGTCTATTTCATTTTACCGTAGTTGAGCTGAGCTAAGCATATAGCGTAGTGCAGTATGTTAAAAAATTCATCTCTTTCCTGCACCTATACGGTTATATGCGTTGGTTTTACTTTACAATTTACAAGTACAGTTACTTTGGATAAGTGGAATAAATTCGAAAAGCTTGCTACTTTATTGAAGATCGAAAAACTGACCATAGCTGCAAATGTAAGTTCTTGGTGCAAACAAAATTTTTTTTGGTGGTCTAGAAAAAAAATTGTAAGCGTTACACGTACGTGTAACTCGATCTGAAATATCATATAAACACATCCAAACCGCAAGGACATTTAATCCTTTAAGGAGAAACTCCAGAATTATGTAACAGGCAAATCGTGTACATCGCCTGTTTGTAGTTCGGCCAGACGAATTGTAAAGACTTGAAAACGAAAGAATTAATTTACAAATTGACTTGTATACTAATATTATAAATTCGAATGTTTAGATGGATGTTTGTTTGAAGGTGTCTACAGAACCGCTGGATGGATCTCGCTCAAATTTGGCATAGACGTAGAACATAGTCTGGAAGAACACATAGACTAAGTTAGTTTTTTATAATTCCGCGCGGATGGTGTCGTGGGCACAACTAATTAGAAATAAAGTTTATATTGTATATCAGTGGAATATTTCATTGTTAGTCATTCTGGATCATGCTGACATCTAGTAAGCAAAAAGCAGTTTTTCTCCTCACCAACGAAAATGTTATTACGAAATAAAAATTTACGAAAATCTCTCGATATATGCAATTTGCTTCATCATCATCAGCTCACTATACGTCCCCACCGAGGGGCTCGGAGCCTACCCTAAGTTAAGGGTGATTAGGCTATAGTCAACTGGTCAAGCGCGGGTTGGTTGACTTCACACATATCTTTGAATTTCTTCTCAGATATGTGCAGGTTGCATCACGATGTTTTCCTTCACCGTAAGAACGTCGGATAAATGTACAGTCAGCGTCATATAGATCGTCACAGACAAGATATGCAAATATATAGGTACACTAAAAGTAATCAATTATATCGGTACAACAAAAGTCCTCAAAATAATAGATACATCCACCCTGCTCAAATACATCGGTACATACACAGCGTCAAATATATGAGTACATGCAAGATGCTCATAAATATCGTAGCAGCCATAGCGTCATAAGTAACGAAGCAGTCAAGGTGCGCAAAAATATCGGTACATTTAACAAAATTGAACTCTATCTCTATATACTTGTGATACAATTTGGAATAAACTACTTCTGTTACATTCATTTGACACTTTGTATTAACATTATAGGTTGTCCGGAAAGTTCGTTCTGATTTTCGATATAAAGCTTACAATAGACTGTAGCTGAAGTGGATTCATTTTCGGATTTCCACCATTATCAAACGTCACAAAAATTTCTATATTGTGAATAATTTCATTTCATTGGTTGAGATAAAAACTAATTTTTAAAATTTTATCCAATAATAAAAGTCGTTTTAGGTATAGAGTCGTACCAATATAATTTAAAAACATTTCCAAAAATTTAAGAGAACAGGGTTTCAATTTTCCTTATAAAGCGGCACGAACTTACTGGGCAACCCAATATTTTTCTTCTCCTG
>NW_013532866.1:1892346-1952046 GCF_000836235.2 Papilio xuthus | reverse complement strand
CGACTTAGGGTCCTTCAAGAAGCGAGCCTATCACCACCTCAAAGGCCGGCAACGCATCTGCGGTTCCTCTGGTATTGCTGATGTCCATGGGCGTCGTTGAACACCTCGGTGTTCCCGCTGCTCGTTTGTCCCCTTTTGTTATAAAAAAAAAAAATTACGAAATTCTCTCGATATATGCAATTTGCTTCATCATCAGCTCACTATATGTCCCCACCGAGAGGCTCGGAGCCTACCCTAAGTTAAGGGTGATTAGGCTATAGTCAACTGGTCAAGCGCGGGTTGGTTGACTTCACACATATCTTTGAATTACTTCTTAGATATGTGCAGGTTGCATCACGATGTTTTCCTTCACCGTAAGAACGTCGGATAAATGTACATATGTAAATGTATAAACTCATTGGTACATGGCGGGATTCAAACCCAGGACATGCAGATTGCAAGTCAAATGCTTGACCACTGAGCCACCGACGCTCTTGAGCCACCGACGCTCTGCAATTTGCTTACGGTAACATAACTTGCTCGTCACATATCTCTCAGGTAGCTCATTTGTCGAGACGAAACCTTGTCAAATTAAATATAATATATAAACATAAAACATTCTCAGAGCATCTGCCTAAGGCATATATTATTCTGATGTACGAAGTAGCGTAGTAAATATATTCATGAAAAATTACCGCGCAAGGCGAGCTTGTCTTCAAAATATTAAGGCTTGTTTTATTCAATTATTTCGCGTATTAAAATATGACTGTGTTGCGTGAATTTTGTTAATTACAGTTGTCTTGGAGGTTTTGTTTATGTTCGACCATTAACATATGAATTTATCATCCAACTTTTGTTTTTAACATAAACATTTTTGGACTAACAAATCAAATTTAACCTTTTAAAAATCTAAATTATAAATCTAACTGTCTTATGTCAATCTAAAGAAGCGTTTTAATTTGATTTTTAAAATGATTTGTTTTTAAATCTTGAATGTGATTTGTAAAAATTTTAATACCTATTTATATAAAAGAAAGTCGTGTTAGTTTCACTATTTATAACTCAAGAACGGCTTTACCGATATGGCTGAAAATTGGTGAGGAGGCTTAGAGCCAGGAGACGGACATAGGATACTATTTATTCATTTTTTTTAGAATTTGTGCCTTGAAGAGCTGCTTTTTATTTAACTTACTAATATTATAAATGCGAATGTTTAGATTGATGTGATGTAGATGGAAGGATGGGTGTTTGAAGATATCTCTAGAACTGCTGAACTGATCTCGATTAAATTTGATATACGTATAGAACATAGTCTGAAAGACACATAGGCTACACTAATTATGTTTTTTTAATATATCCACGCGGATAGAGTCGCGGTCGACAGCTAGTAATTTGTAAAAATGTTAATATGACGCATTTTACTTACCATTTCATCAGTATAGTCTCCTATGACCGGGTTATTGTTAATGTACCACTGGTAGACCTGGGCAGGTGGGTTTGCATCCACAGAACAGCCGACCCTAGCCTCACTTCCTTCTGGTATCCTTCCTTGTACTGTCTCTGACTTAAGTGTGACTGTCACTTTTGGTGCATATTTAACCTAAAAAAAGTTTAAAATAAAAAAAAAATCACTTTCAATTTCATAGCTATTCAACTTGTCAACTGGGTCAAGTCTGGTTTTTTTTTGTGTAAAATTTTAGCAGATTTTTTTTTAATTTGCTAATATTTCTGGTATCATTCCAACTAAGTTATGCTTGTGCTAGAACGGTGAGATTCGAATCTACGACCACATAATCGATTTTTGGGGGCCTAGGTTTGGTCCAGAAACTTTTACCTTTTCTTATCATCATTAGCTTACTATACGTCCTCACAGAGGGGCTCGGAGCCTACCCTAAGTTAAGGGTGATAAGGCCATAGTCAACCACGCTAGCCTACTGCGGGTTGACTTCACACATATCTTTGAGTTTCTTCTCAGATATGTGCAGGTTGCATCACGATGTTTTCCATCACCGTAAGAACGTCGGATAAATGTACATATGTAAATAGGTAATCGAAAAACACATTGGTACATGGCGGGATTCGAACCCAGGACGTGCCGATTGCAAGTCAAGTGCTTAACCCCTGAGCCACCGACGCTCTACCTTAACTTTTTAACCATTACCAAAATACAAAGCTTAGTTAGTTATTATATATTACCTCTATATGTACAGTAGCCATCCTGTACGCTCTGTCGGCAGTATTCTGTGCTTGACAAGTAATTGTCTGATTGTGGTGTGCCTTATTAGGTAGTAACCGCAACACTGACCTAAAACAATTGATACGTTAGTTCATCTGTTAACCATTAGTACAGGCATGTTAATTAATTTGTAATTTTAGGCATTATTTAAAGGCTATTTAAATTGCCATCATCAGCTCACTATACCCACTGGGGGGCTCGGAGGGGTGACTAGGTCATAGTCAACCATGCTAGCCCAATGCAGGTTGACTTCACATCTTTGAATTTCTTCTCAGATCACCATCACGATGTTTACCCTCACTATAAGAATATCGGATTAATGTAAGTAAATCGAAAAACAAATTGGTACATGGTGTTCGAACCCAGGACCTGTAGATTGCATTCATGTGCTTAACCCCTGAGCCACCTACGCACTTTAAATATATGTACTAAATTTAATAAATCCGATGTTCTTACGGTGAAGAAAAACATCGTGTTGCTGCACATATCTGAGAAGAAATTCAAAGGTATGTGTGAAGTCAACCAACCCGCACTGGGCCAGCGTGGTTGACTATGGCCTAAACACTCCTAACTTAGGGTAGGCTCCGAGCCCCTCATATAGTATAGAGAGCTGACGATGACTTAATTTAGACAATAGAACAGTTTACCTTGTTTTGAATCTCTGTTCGTCAGGCATCAGTTCAACTTTATTCTCAACATTTTTCTTTATAACAACTTGATTTCCGTCTACCCACGTTATCTATATATTAGGAAAGAATTAAACAACAATATTGTAAGCAAACTAAAGCAAAAAAAACCTCGATCACAAAAGCAATTTCAAATGGAAAATATAGAGGGGAAACTCACTTCAGCCGCCGGTTTTCCACCTTCGGAAACACACTCAATATCTACAGGTTGGTCCTCTGTGGCGTCAATGAAAGCCCCTTGTACGATCCGAGGGGGATCGGGGGCGATCAACACTGTGAGCTGGGCGTAGCGAGATCGAATTGCCGGCTCGCCTGGAATATAAAGCTGATTGGATGCATCCGACAGATTATGGAATGTTGGAGTGTTGGAAGCAAATGTTTGTGCTGGTTTAGGAATTTCCAATTTATTTTTTCCATCTTATTTTTTAAAAACAATTTCATCTTTAGTTTTATACTAGTTTTATTTTTTAAATTTATACGTTAAATTAGTGTAATTTTTTACTTAATTTTACATACAAAATCAACTATTTTGTTTAGAATTAAAAGTAAAAATATTTACTATTTAAAAATATGTTTAGTATACAGCATGTCCCTAAATTTAACGATAAGCCGGTACTGGTGTATAGCCAGGTCGACTACATAGGAAAAACACAAAAAAAATTGGGACACGCTGTATAAATTAAACATTATGAACAAATTCAAATATCATTAATAGTTGGTTTCTGAGATTCAAATCTCTGTATAAAAACTTATCGTCATCTCTGTCATTATTTGACAAAACACAGATAACGATATGTACGGTAAAACATGACCAGATAGCCACACTAACGACAAGAACTTTGAGACACTTTTTAGACATTAAAATGAGGGTGAGGGGCGCTAGTGTGCTGTGATAATTTAATTTGACGTTTGACCACCGGGTCTGAGAAAAAGGATCTATAAATTGTTTTTTAACGACAATGGCCATATTTTGAACAAATATTTCATAGTTATTTTAAATTTAAAATAGACGAAGAAATCCATGTCAGTCGCAATCCATGTCAGTCAAGTGGTATGGGAGCAAACTTACCGTTGAGACCCGAGCTAACTTGGCACTGGTATTTGCCGTCGTCTTCTAAAGTCACGTCTCTGATGTCTAGAGAATAATCACCTGCAACCAAATGTGCATATTAAATGAACTTACTAAATTATTAATTTGATTTTCATGTCCCGACTGACTCAGACTTTGTATGTAAGTTTGTATGAAGATAAATTCCATTGTAGTCGCCTTGTAGCCTAAAAGATTCAAATAACTTCAACGACTGTGGAGTCATTTGATTATTAATCTTCCTTCGTTTGATACTTTTAGACAGTATTAGTTAGAATCCTTTGGCGCAAATGACGTGCTTTCGTTACCAAGCCTAGTGTCGGAATGAATAATGAGGGACATAAACGTTGACATTTTAGTAAAGCTAGTGTCGCGTCAATACACTGGCACATTTTCGGATTTTCTTCCTAACAGTTCGAACACATATCATAACTAACATTTATTTTAATATTCCTTCTCTATCCTTTGATAAACGACATATTAACGTATGATTTTATGTCACCAGAAGACCGACTGACATATATTGGATATGTCACTTGGTTGAATTTAATCTTTTTTTTCAAATAAATAAAAAAAAGTACTAAACGTTAAGGGCTTTTTCACTAGCGATATTTCTAATTAAATGTTACTTTTGTCTTGGCCCTCTGGTGGCATAACTAAACATTACAGATTCAATTAGAATTCGGGAAAGCGGTCGAATTATTTATTCGCTATGATACAATACGTGACTCGAATGTGTATTGCGTAATAAGACTGAGAGAGACCGTGTTATTAGTTCGCAAAATTCACCAAATTATCCATTATATTGATTTGTTAGGGGCCTTGGGGTGATTTTTATACCTTAATTTATGGAACACAAAGGGCACTATAATATAATAAGAATGACCACTTAATATTATCGTGTGGTGTGTTCTTTATGTACAGTTAATTCGTTTACTAATATTATAAATGCGAATGTTTAAATGGATTAATGGGTAGATGGATGTTTGAAGGTATCTCCAGAACGGCTTCATGGATCTCGCTGAAATTTGACATAAATGTAGAATATATTCTGGACCATTGACTACTAATTAAGTCTTTTGTTGATCCTGCGGGGACGGAGTCGCGGGCGACAATTAGTATCGAATATTAGAAACTAGAACTTAGCTTACAAAGACAAGTTTTCGACCTTATTACTTTGTGATTATAAAATGGATAGGAAATAAATGTTGTTGATTGTACAGTCAGCTGCATAAATATGTTATGCATTTAATAAATATTAAAAACTTGTATGAGCCTTGGTTTCAAAAAATATGTATATAAGTATCCATCAGTGTGTATTCATGGTTAGAAGCATAAGAACGGACACATGTATACATTTTTTAAAACCTACTTGCACTAGTTTTTTTAGAATATTTGTGCAGCTGACTGTACTTTTTAAATGGTATGTATACACATCTTTTCGAATCTTTAAACCGCTATATATAAACGGTGAACAAATTTCCGTGACCTTGAGAACGTTTCAGTTTGAATGCGTCAAGCAATCATCATATCCCAAGCCAATGTTGGGGCAATGAACTTTCAATAGGCAAAAGCTCGCAAAAGCTCTAATAATACATTTAGTACAAAAACTCGTTGCGTTTAACATTATTAACATTTTAAGAATTACAGATTAATTTCTTCTTGTTACCTTCAAGTTTTATTACGCTCTAGATAATAGAATATTCCTTTATATCATTTGGCATAGATGTGTTAAGGTTCCCTAACATTAGGGTTCGCTAATTGTACGGGCAACACTTTGAGCTGTCAGGGAGAGGGACGGAAAAATTATCGATAGCTGGGAGATAGAAGTAGGTCGGTTGGACATTCGGTATCGAGCTGTTGAAGTGGACGGTTGTGGCAAGGAGAAAATAAATTGAATGTAATGTCTGGTTTTGCTTCGGTTAGACATCCTGAAATCTAGATATAGTTCCTTATATCTGTGCGTCTTATATACTACTAATATTTTTTTTAATTTCGCACGGACGGACGGAGTCACGTGTCAGGTTGTAAAATATATTGCTTCAAATTATGCTCTTATTAAAAATTACGCGATACTTTATTATTTAGTACTAGTACTTTTAAATAAACCTTCTATTTCAGTTTTTTAAATGTCGTATCTAGTTTTAAAATAATAAAAATTAAAAACGTATTGTAACGATTGGGTGTTTCCCATTGGGCCAATCAGCGTACCGGTCAAACGGCCCAATGGATTTTTTTTTACCATTGGGTCGATTGTGTCCAAAGGATCAATAAAATATTAAATCAAGTCAAATACATATATTGGGTGATCGCACTACGATACAGGTGACGTCCTCTATACACGGATCGCGTGTATTGTTCGTGTATGGTTGCCCTTATCTCCTATCTGATAAATATTAAAACAGGTGCGTAACCGTAATACATAAAACTAAAAATAAAACAAATACATAACATGATTTACCTAGATTTTTTTCATTACACTGTACTTGTTGGTTGTGCCAAATATCTCGTTTTAAAACCCGAATATTTTGTTTACTCTCTTTCACGGCCATGATTTCGTTATGTTATATTTATAAATCTTAATGATTAATTTAAATCGCAGTTCGTTCAACTGTTTTATTTAATATAACTGTCGCCCGCGATTCCGTCCGCGCGAAATTAAAAAAAAACTTAATCAGTTGTCTATGTGTTATCCCAAACTATGTCTTTTTTTAAATATTAGCAGATTTTTTTGTAAATTTACTAATATTTCTTTTACCATTCCAACTAAGCTCTAGGCTTGTGCTAGAATATGGTTTACGACAATAGTCGAATGGCGGGAATCGAACCCCCGACCTCGTGATCGGAAATCCGTACCCTTAACCATTAGGCTATTGACGCTTCTAAATGTTCTAAATGTATGCCAAATTTCATCGAGATCCGTTCAGCCATTTTGGAGATGACTTCAAATATTCATCCATTCATCCATCTAAACATTCGCATTTATAATATTAGTAGGATATTATTATTTTAAATAGCTGTCGCCCGCGACTTCGTCCGCGCCGAATTAAAAAAAACTTAACTAGTAGCCTATGTGCTCTTTCACACTATGTTCTATAAGTACGCCAAATTTCATGGATATCCGTTCAGCCGTTTTGATAACTTCAAACAAACATCCATCCATCTAAACATTCGCATTTATAATATTAGTAAAGTAACGGATCAAATCTACAGACCGCGTAATGGACGAAAATAAATGAAGATATAAATATAATTTTTTTTATTGGTTGTAAAGTGAAAAACACTCAGTGGAAATGGCATAAATCTTTCATAGACATCTCTCATCTATTCATTTATACATCGACGCGTATACATTTCAATCCAATACTGGAATCAAGTAAACATAGGCACGTCAAATTCAAAAAATGGCGTGCATTCTTTTTTTCATTTAGAAAAAGTAATATTGCATAATAAGAGTAGAAGTGTAAGAAGAATTTTAGCAAAAAGTTTTGGATGGTAAAAATTATAGTAAGTACCTTCGTTTACTTGGCGACGTAAATCTTCGATGCATTCTTATAGGTTTGTAAACAGACTCGCGTCGCAATTTTTCCACTTACACGCAACCTGGTTGTCAAGATCGTCGTGGGAAGTCACTAAGATTTTCAATATGGCGGAGCAAATCAATTGACATTTCAATAATAGTTTCGAAGATTTATGTTGCCTTGTGTATGAAGAATCTTATTTGTTGGTTAAGTAATAATATCCTTATTTCTATTTATTAACTAACTAGCATTCGCCCGCGATTCCGTCGACGCGGGTTTAAAAGAAAGGTTCTTAAGTATTTTCCTGGCAATTATTAGAATTTTTCTCACCTTTTAAACTTTACCTAGAACTCCACGAACATTTCTAGATCAAGATAAAATCAGTTCAGCCGTTATCGAGTTTTAGCGACACTAACAAACAGCAATTGATTTTTATATATATATATATAGATTAATCTGTATATTGGAAGATAGAGGTCCACCTTATTAAGTTTTAATCAAATTTAGTGTCATTTCATGTAACTTGTTACGGGATAGAGTCAGTACCCATGACTTCATGATAGTCTGTGTATAAAATAATTGAGTCATTGGTGCTACTAAAATAGATATTTACCTTCTTCGTCGCTTCCAATCATGGAGTATCTCTCATAACCGCTCAAGTTGCGCTGTGTGCCCAAACCAAAGTCGTCTTTAGTCCACTGCAGCGTACCTATTTTGTTCTCCACTCGGCAAGGCAATGTCACCCTCGACCCGACTATCGCGCTCTGTTCAAATATTAAATAAACTGCATTAGTATAATTAATAACTGGAAAGGTAAGGTAAAGTCTAGGATTTCAAGAACTAAACGTAAGGCTTTGTACACACAACATTTAATCTTCGATGAATAATTAATAAACATAATATTATAAGTTAATATGGCTACAAAACACAAAACAAAAAGAGAGCGTCGGTGGCTCAAGGATCAAGCACTTGACTTGCAATCTGAAGTCCTGGGTTTGGATCCCGCCATGTACCAATGTGTGACGTTCTTACGGTGAAGGAAAACATCGTGATGCAACCTGCCCATATCTGAGAAGAAATTCAAAGATATGTGTGAAGTCAACCAACCCGCACTTGGCCAGCGTGGTTGACTATGACCTAGTCACTCCTAACTTAGGTAGGCTCCTAGCCCTTCGGTGGGGACGTATGGCGAGCTGATGATGATGATAAAATTATAAGTTAATAAGCCAACAAAATACTGTACAATATTTCTCTTTATTTAATTTATGATTAAAACAAAAAAATATATGTTTAATTCATTTGTAATTCGAATAGGTTTTTTTTATTTATGTTTTCATTTTCGATATCAAAATGATAAAACGGAACATTAACTGGTACGCCTATGGAAATCAACTAATTTATTATTCAAATTAAAACAAAACTCTCTAATTCATAAGCTTTTGATATTTCATAATAATATTAAAATTAATTGTTAATTTTTTTATATCATAAGGTGGCAAACGAACGAGCGGTCACCTGAAATCGCTGATATAGCGAAGTGACCGTTGCCTATAGACATACGCAATTGCATATGCGTTGCCTACCTCTATTCGACGGAGGTGAGGATACACAGAAAGTATATTCCCTTTCCATGCATCCTCTCATCCGGAAAGTCTACTTCCACTTCCCATCCTTACCTTATAAGACAAAAGGCGGGAAGGTAAAGAGGACTAAATTAGGCCTCCGGGACGCAATTACAGAAACTAATGTCCTTAAATAGGATTAAATCAAACAATTAAATAAATATAAGCATATTTCTCCTCTCTCTTTTTCACAATTTCTCTGTCAATCTTCGCATTATATAAAATTAATAGGGGATATAATATGCCAAGTTAATTCTAAACCGAAGAAATGTAAAAAAGTTTTTTCTAAATTAAAAGTAAATAGTCTACAAGAGTGTATGTGTATAATTTATGATTAGTTTCTGTAGAATTACAGAATTATTTAAATTATTTATATATTATAGAAAAAAAAATTAAAGTATCAAAAACACAAAAATACACTCCCAACAAGTTGTTTAAAAAAACATTTAATTTATTCTCTTAGTAAATTTACTTTTTTTTTATCCAAAAATAACTGTATTTTAACTATAAATGTTTAAAGAAATCTTAGCAGATTTTTGTTAATATGGTTTACGACCGTACCCTTAACTTAGTAATTCTTTAATTTAAAAAGTTTTTTTTAAGTAATTGTTGGTTAAAAATATTACATTCGCTATTTCTTATAACTTGGACCATACGTCACAACTGATAGGACCAACGGCAAGGCCGTTAACTTTTATTTACAACATGGAAATCTAATATTATATACTGAATTATACTAGTATGTATAAAGATCGTGCGAATCTAGATTATAAATATTCATAAGAATATTAGAAGCTTGTTTAACGCGTTACAAATACGATATTTTAACAGTGGTAGAGCCCGCTTTAACATCTTCGCAAGAATTGGCCCGGCTCGCCCGGTGAAATACCACGACCACACAGAAGACAGGCGTGAAGTGAAAGCAATTCCGGAGGCCTAATTTAGTCCTCTTTCCCTTCCCACCCTTTTGCTTATAAGGGAAGGATGGAAAGTCGAAGTGGATTTTCCGGATGAGAGGATGCATGGGAAGGGAAAATATTTTCTCTCTGTGCATCCTCTCCTCCGTCGATTAAAGGTAGGCAACGCATATGCAATTGCGTATGTCTATGGGCAACGGTCACTTCGCTATTTCAGCGATTTCAGGTGGCCGCTCGCTCGTTTGCCACCTTATGTTATAAAAAAAAATCTAATTTGAATACTATGGGCTATGAAAAATATAGTATTGTGTATTCGAATTGTCACGTTAAGAAGCGTACAGTTTGACGTGCCAATGGTAAAGAGTACTATATTTAAAGTCATGTCTATGAAAAGGTGACGGATTTGAAAAAAAATATTTTTTATTTATGTTTTATAATTTAATAATAACATAAATACGAACCTGATCTTGCGGTTCCATTGCGAAACGTTGTTCTTGGTAAGCATTAACGCATACAAAAAGGGCGGCGAGAGACAGTAACCAAATCCCGACATCCGGTCGACGCCATTGCTGTTTCCGGCGCGAACCCGCCTCAACTTGCGTTCTATTTTCGAATTTCGATTCATCCCCGCGCACGCGCACTATATACGGCATTCCATTTTCGTATCGTTTGAATTTCGCCGCCATGTCGGTTTATATCTTTGTCTCATGATGTACAAAACGATTATTTTGTCTCATTTGTCGAGATTGATTTTAGGACATGATCTGGAACAAAAGATGACATGAAATTACTAACTGAATAAGAACACAACTTATCAGAAAACGATAATTTTCCAATGCTAAAATAAATACTTGTATTATAAATGCGAATGTTTAGATGGATGGATGTTAGAAGATATCTCCAGAACGTCTTCATGGATATCGTCACATACAACATAGCCTGGAAGAACACATAAGCTACCTATTAAGTCTTTTTTAGTCCCAAGTGGACGGAGTCGCGGGCGACGACTAGTAAAAAAAAATGCTTTAATAACACTCATATATATAATAATCTGGGAGCTTTGTTTCGTGAACTAGGATATAGAACTGTGATTCAGCCAATCCCTTCCCTTTATCATTAAATCAACTTCACATTAAAAACAAAATTAAATTAATAATAGTCCTAAAACATATTCTTATCTCTCTCCTTTCTAACCAATAAAAGAGGGATGACTACGCTTCTGAACATAACATTCGGCAATCTTAAAAGAAAAATGAATAAAAGCTTTTAACATCAAATAGATTGAAGGGTTCATATCCCTTATACTGTCTTTTGTTTTTATTATTGCACACCCTTAATATCGTAAGAACATCATCCTGTAAACTTCATTTTAATGGTCTTTTAATTTATCACAGATGGATGTGTCTATGATCACCGGACGATGTTCATAACTCTGAGCAATCAGTACAGTTGCCTTTACGATTTTACATCCGAAGATTATTTTTAAATACACTGTGTTCTTAACAAGTTTAGGGGGACAATGTGCTGTATATCAGACATAGATAGGCTAGAAAGCTGACAACGTGAAAACGTCTTGCCCTTTGTTAAATACCTAACCTAATCTTACTTCTTACTAATATTTGTCGAATGTTTAGATGGATGGATGTTTGTTCCAAGGTATCTCAAGAAGGGCCCCGTAGATCTTAGTGAAATTTAGCACAGATATAGAACATAGTCTGGTAGAACACATAAGCTACTTATTAATTTCTTCTTTAATTCCGCGCTGACGAAGTCGCGGGCCACAGCTAGTTTTTTGATTTATTTGAATTTCACACTACCGCTTAATATATCGTTAGAAAATCTCATTTCAAATTAGCAAATAAATAAGCAGCCTCTGCAGGTGGTCAATAACCAAATCATTGCGAGATAGATTTACGTAAATATTTCGATGTTTTAATTATTCATGATAGTATACTATTATATAAGTTGCTTGGTCTGGTTTATAAAAGTAATAAAATCAAGTTTTAACTCTACTGAATGTAATCAATAATTTTTTGTTAGTGCATCATAACTTACCTGCATAGAATTAGTACCGAAAGGGAAAGAGGAAAATTAAGTTTTTTTTATAAGAGAAGGGGGCAAACGAGCGACGGTAACACCGAGGTGATCAACGACACCCATGGACATCTGCAACACCAGAGGAACTGTAGATGCGTTGCCGGCATTTAAGGAAATGGTATGCTCGCTTCTTGAAGATCCCTAAGTCGTATTGGTTTGGAAATACCGCCGAGGACAGACCGTTCGACAACGCGACTGTGCGAGGCAAGAAATTTTTGGTTCCACCGCGCTAGGGGAAATGAGAGGGTGGTATGCTTAAAAAAAACTTGGCTATTACGTTTAGTTTGCATTAGATGTCTACAGACAGCGGTCACTTCGCTATTAGCGCTATCGTAATTAAAGATTCGAATTCATAACTGTTACATCAGAAGTCCGTACGTCTAGTGGACTAATGGGGCTTAAGCTATACGAAACAAGTACACAAAGGCTAGTATAAAATGCAAACGAGTACATTATTAGCATAATTCACCCAAAGCCGTTTTATTACGTTGCCTGCTGTTTAATTTAATATTTAGCGACAATTATCCAACGGTTATTTCAACGTTACTGTTTCAAAATAAACATCTTAATTACGTTTGGACGTTTATTACATTTTTAAATAGAATAGATCAACAAGTTTATGTAGGGAATTCACGTATTGATTGGCGTCATGGTTAGTGATATTAAAATGATTAATTTTATTTCTCCTTTATATTGCTATTTTTAGAGAGCGTCAGTGGCTCAGGGTTCAAGCACTTGACTTGCAATCTGTAGGTCCCGGGTCCGAATCCCGCCATGTATCAATGTGTTTTTCGATTTCCGATTTACATATGTACATTTATCCGACGTTCTTACGGTGTAGGAAAACATCGTGATGCAACCTGCACATATCTGAGAAGAAATTCAAAAGATATGTGGAGGTGAAGTCAACCAACCCGCACTTGTCCAGCGTAGTTGACTATGGCCTAATCACCCTTGACTTAGGGTAGGCTCTGAGCCTCTCGGTGGGGACGTATAATGAGATGATGATAAAGAGTTTTATTTTTGACCGACTTCCTAATAAAGTATAAGTCTTCTCCAACCTTTTCCACCTGTGCTGTTGCTCTTATCGCCTTCCCAACACTGTATGTTCTGCCGACTTTTCTTGCACCTGATAATCCTATTTAGTGGTATGATACGATTTTAATATTTAATACTGTAAACTTAAAATCGGTAATGCTTTTCAGGTAGGCTGGTACTTCATTATATTCCTCATCAATAAGCAATAACAATTTTATGTTATAAATATGTCGTTTTAAAATAATTCAGTGGTAACGCATATGCTAAGTTGATAATACTAATGTGACCCGCACATGCCTCGGCCATGTGGTGACAAAGTAATCTCGGTACAAAGATATTCGACCACTGGAAGTGGCCTAACAACACATGCGACAAAAACACGGTACCTGCTGAATGGTATTAATATTTTAAAAGAACGATGTGTTCTAACTAATCTTACTAATATTATAAATTTTTGAGTTAAATTTTAGATAGATGAATGGATGTTTACTATAAGGTAACTCCAAAACGGCTGCATGGAGCTCGTTAAAATTTGGATGTAGAATGTGTTGGAAGAACATATTGGCTACTAATTAAGATTTTTTTTTTAATTACACGCGATGGAATCGCTGGCAATAGCCTACATTAGTTAAAAGAGAAGTAAAACATAAACATATCTTTATAAAAATGTCAAAAAACGGATTATCACAAGTCTCTTCTAGATTCGTTACCTCTGTGTTTTTACCTACCATATCGTTGGCGCATGTGGTCGGGACAAATATTATTTTAACGCCTACTTTTTTATAATTATGTGTACTTCGGTTAATTGTCGCGGTCTGTGGCCAAGATGGTTACCAGTTCCCATGAATTGATAGTTTGTTTTTTTTTTATCCTTTCATTGAAAGATCTATAATTATTACTAGCTGTCGCCCGCGACTCCGTCCGCGCAGGATTAAAAATAGATGTTGGCCGATTCTCAGACCTATTCAATATGCTCACAAAATTTCATGAGAATCGATCAAGCCGTTTCGCAAGAGTATGGGAACGAAAATTGTGACACGAGAATTTTATATAAAAGACTAGCTGTCGCCCGCGACTCCGTCCGCGCGGGATTAAAAATAGATGTTGGCCGATTCACAGACCTACTCAATATGCTCACAAAATTTCATGAGAATCGGTCAAGCTGTTTCGCAAGAGTATGGGAACGAAAATTGTGACACGAGAATTTTATTTATAAGATTATGCGAAAATTTAATTTATGTTTTAATTTATATTCTTAGTTAATTTTAGTATAATTAAACTATGAGTCGCGAATAGGTCAGCACAAAATAAATTTTAAACAACGTGGGAGCCAACAGTAGAGTGAAGAGGTATCTACTAAGCTTCAACACTTTTCAACTTCAACATTAGGGGCGATTGTGGCCAAGCCCTAGCTTACTTATATTAAAAATGCGAATGTTTAGATGGATGGATGGATATTTGAAGGTCTCTAAAGAACGTCTGAATGGATCTCGCTGAAATTTGACCTTGATGTAGAACATAGTCTGGAAGAATACATGCTATTTTTTAATTGGCGAGTCGCAGTCTTCAGCTTGTTCAATATAAAATACTTGTTTATTACATTAACATCGCGTCGAATTAATTACAATAAAGGCGCACACACACGGAGATAAACAATATCACGCGTTACGCAACTCAATTAAACAATTGTGGCCAACATAAACGTTTATTATTCGTGAGCAATGAAGTCCATTTAAGGATTATTTTTAATTATCTTTTTAATTATTCGTGGCATAAGAAAATTAATGATTAATGACTCGTTCGCCTATTAAATCGCCACGCCTACACGCTAAACTTTTGCTCTTTAGTGTACTTAAAATGTATTTTTTTATTTTTAATAAATTACGTCATTAGTGCGTTAGTTCTATCTGTAACAAAAAATAAAAGCGAGAAATACTTAACTAGATTTTTTTATAAGTATAATGTGTTTGATCGAATGAGAAATTCGTCATTTTACAATTTGACTAGGAATATTAACTGTCAAATATTGAAATAAAAGAGTTACATTCAGAATAGCAGTTACAGTTCTATGCTATCTTATTTCTTAGTAATATTATAAATGCGAATGTTTGGTTGTATGCAGAAATTTGGCATAGATGTAGAACATAGTCTGGAAGAACATATTGGCTACTAATTAAGTTTTTTTTAAATCCGCGCGGACGACTGCTATCTTACTAATGTTAGAAATGAAAATGTTTAGATGGATAGATGGCTTTTTGTTACAAGGTATAATCAGAACAGATGCATGGATCGCGTTGAAATTTGGCATATGCAGAACATAGTCTGGAAGAACACATAGGCTACTAATTAAGTTGGACAGATGGTACTAGCATAAAAATCCCTTTTCATAAACCCATTGTGGCTAATAAATCCTCCTAAACTTATAAAAACCTTGTTCACACTTACACAGAAACAGTGGGTTAATTTAACGTTTTTTTGGCAATAAATTAACAAAACAGTAGGTGGTCGTCACTACGCGACTTGAGGGACTTTCATTGCCGTAATTGTTTTAAAAGGCGCCCCTAATATTTATTCATGAAATTGTAGTACGAAATTCCGGATTTTATTAGTGAACTTTTTTTTATGAAAATTACAGGCGTGAAGTGGAAGTAATTCCGCGTTTCGTCTGATGAGTGTGCGTCCCGGAGGCCTAATTTAATCCTCTTTCTCTTTCCACCCTTTTTCTCATAAGGAAAGGATGGGAAGTGAAAGTGGACTTTCCGGATGAGAGGATGCATGGGAAGGGAAAATATTTTCTTTCTTAGCATCCTCTCCTCCGTCGATTAAAGGTAGGCAACGCATATGCAATTGCGTATGTCATGGGCAACGGTCACTTCGCTATTTCAGCGATTTGAGGTGGTCGCTCGCTCGTTTGCCACTTTATGATATAAAAAAAAGTCTGATTCCGTAAGCTTCTTCTATTGAAATGTATATTTGAAAGTATATTGTTATTTTTATTTATTAAAAGAGAATGAATGAGAATATACTAGCCCTAGCGGTTGACTTCATCAGCGCAGAATTAAAAGTATGCGTATAATTCGCGTGTAACAGCTACCTTCCTATCAAAGTCTTGTTAAAATCGGTCCAGCTGTTCCGAAACAAATGGTCATGCGATCAGACATACATACAGACAGGCAAAATTAAAAAATATAGTTTTTAATATTATTTATATTCAAATGAATGAAGTGTAAGAAAGTATTGCAACAAAGTCGAAGGCAAACTCTAGTTTTAAATTAAAATAATTCAATTTTCAGAAACTATTAGTTAATTTTACTTTCGTATCATGATTTATCCAATTTATTAAACTCAAAACGTTCAAACATAGTTATAAAGCTGTTTATTTTGTCGAGATATCACGCGGACCTGGTAAATGCATTTGTTGTGCGCGATTCACAATCCATCATTGTCGGACCAGCACCGGCGAGCATAGAGGCGTTGCAACAATAAGTAACTGACCAATACAAACTTTCTAAATAACGACCTAAATAATCGATCTTAAATATCCGTTCATCTTAAATCTTACTTCTTACTAAACCCTAAAACCCTACTAATATAATAGAATGATGGAATGGATGGATGTTTGTCTGAAGGTATCTCCGGAAAGGAACAATGGATCTAGATGAAATACGGCATAGAACATAGTCTGGAAGAACACATAGGCTACTTATAAAGTTCTTTTTCAATTCTGCGCAGACAACGTCGCGGGCAACACAATTTTTAATACATTCAAATGATATAAGACCGTAAACTCAGTACAAGATGACAAATGTAAATGTGTCCTCGGCTTCCAAAGCACTAAAAAGAAGATGTATAATGATGTGAACTTTAAAAAAGCTTTTTATGAGTTTAAAAGTTATTTGATTTCCAGTTACAGGGTGATGCAAATTTGGGCCGCGGACGAGAGCGAAAGCGTGCCCGTGGTCACGTCCCGATGCGTTGGAGGAACAGAGGGGTTTAGTGGGTATGCCTCCGCTATGGAGGAGAATCCCACATAACTACCGCGTCCCCGCCGGGGCGCGGAGTATGCATAAAGCATTCCCCTCTGAAAAAAAAGGGTGATGCAAATTTAGGTCTCCTAGAAAACATTACAGTTAAATTAATAAAACTGTTTCAACTAACATTTAAAATATAAATTCTTAACACATTAAAAACAATCAAGCAAAAGTTATAAAACAAATTTCTCGACACATAAAAATTAATTCTCCAACCACAAAGTGAATTAAATTTTAAGAAAATATTACAACAACAAAGTATTATATTGCGTCATCACTCGTTATATTAATTATCGTAATTTTAAATGGACCGATACAATTTGTATGGAACGCCCACGCAATATTTCTAAAACACGACACCGATTGCGTGTGGTCCCATTAGAAAATATCAAATGTCACTACGCAACGCCCCCGTGGCTTATTGCTCGGTATTACGATGGTTTAACCGTGGGTTTTTAAAACCAGAATTTCTATTTAAAAAATGTTATCTCTGTTTTTTCAATAATGATAGGGATAGCGATATGTTTAATATAGAGAATCTAGTCTCAGAAACCCACGGTTAGAGCAGTTGAGATCGGAAATCTAAATGATTGAAACTTTTCTATTTATTATATAATTTCTTGTTGCAGAAACTTCTTGGTATTAAAGAGCGATAAAACATTTCAGAGTGGTTAATATTAGCTTACTTATATCATAAATGCAAATGTTTGGATGTATGGATGGATGTTTGTTAGAAAGTATATCTCCGGAACGGCTGAACGGATCTTGACGAAAATGGACATACATAGTTCAGAAGAACATATATATTTTTTTATATCAAAAGGTGGCAAACGAGCGAGCGGCCACCTGAAATCGCTGAAATAGCGAAGTGACCGTTGCCCATAGACATACGCAATTGCATATGCGTTGCCTACCTTTAATCGACGGAGGAGAGGATGCACAGAAAGAAAATATCTTCCCTTTCCATGCATCCTCTCATCCGGAAAGTCTACTTTCCATCCTTTCCTTATAAAGAAAAGGATGGGAAGAGAAAGAGGACTAAATTAGGCCTCCGGGACGCACACTCATCAGACTGTACGCGGAATTGCTTCCACTTGACGCCTGTCTTCTGTGTGGTCGTGATATTTCAACGGGCGAGCCGGGCCAATTCGTGCGAAGATGTTAAAGCGGGCTCTACCACTGTTAAGGCTGCTAATTAAGATTTTTTAGTTCCGCGCGGACGGAGTCGCGAGCGACCGCTAGTATCGCAATAAATACTAGAATCAGGAGCTCGACTGATCATAAGTTACTGTTATACTAACAACTGTTAACATTTTAGAGTAGTGGGGATCAAAAAAATGATGCTAAAAAAATTCTAAAATTAGTAGTTTTACTAAATTTATAATACGTTTAAAACGGTAAATTAGGCTAGTACATACTAGTATTAACTTTCAACCACATTATCACAACGTGGGATTGTGGTGGAATACAACGCGTGGGCAATAACATGATATTCACGTGGAATGTCACAGATCAACCCACTCACATTTCACATCACCGTGTCAATTCTTGACTAACATTTTATTCCATACTAGCTGTCGCCAGCGATTTCGTTCGCGCGAAATTAAAAAACTTAACAAATAGCCTATGTTCTTCCAGACTATGTTCTATATATATGCCAAATTTCAGATAGATCTATGCAGGCGTTCTGGAGATACCTTCAAACAAATATCCATCTAAACATTCGCATTTATAATATTAGTAAGATGCAGTAAGAAGAAAATGACAACATAAAAGCTATGATAACAAAAAAATGTTAATAAAATAACACCCTGTAACGACGATCAACTACTTTAGTTGGAATTGGTTACATGGTGTTTCATTTTTCTTCAAATAAACAAAACAACAAACAATTTAAATAATTTTAAATCAATCCAGGTGGTATATTGGAAGTGTTTGTTAATGTATTTGTCTATTTCAGTAGTAATACGCTATCTGTGGACCCCTCGAAAGTTCAACGTTCGTACATATTTAGAAGGGAATGGGAAACAAAAGTAAAACAAACTGAGAACGTCGGGGACCTATTCTGAGAGCGTTCGAGATATGTCTAATGACTACTCAGTTAAAAGGAATAACTATCTTTAGTAGAATACATCTGTAGTATTTAAATTGCTATAGTTGTTAAGAAAACATCTACTAAGACGTAGTTTAAATATATGAAATTATTTTTACTACATTTTAGTACTACTAAGAATCATCATCATAAACCAAACAAATTTTAGCCATGACGTCTTCCATTTACCCGCTTAATATTAGGGTACTAGCTGTCGTCCGTGAGTTCAGCCGCGCGGTATTAAAAAAAAACTTAATTAGTAGCCTATGTGTTCTTTCGGCGGTTTCTAGAGCGTCGATGGCTCAGTCACTTGACTTGCAATCTGCAGGTCCTGGGTTCGAACCCGCGTTATACCAATGTGTTTATCGTTTTCCGATTTACATATGTACATTTATTCGACATTCTTACGGTGAAGAAAAACATCGTGATGCAACCTGCACGTATCTGAGAAGAAATTCAAAGATATGTGTGATGTCAACCAACCCGACTGGGCCAGCGTGGTTGACTATGGGTATCGTATAGTGAGCTGATGATGTGTTCTTTCGGACTGTGTTCTACATTTTTGCCGAATATTAGCGAGGTCCATGCCCATCCATCTAAACATTCATTTATAATATTGGTAAGATTATTTTATGTGGGATTGTTTGTATGTCAAGCTTTTATTGGGGTACAATCGGGTTTGTTTTTTTAAATTACTTGAGGAGCATATATTTTCCTGTTTAATATTAAAAATAACATTTATAACTACGACCATATGTTTTAAAGTAAATCATTAAAATATTCCTTAAGAATTGATACGCAAAATTTTTATGTTTATTCAAAACACGAGGTTACCCATTAAAATCTTGTGAATCTTTAAACGTTTTAAAACACCATTTTAACAATATAAACAATACTTCTTAGAAGTCCAGTTCGTTATGTTTTGAGATTTTTTCCTTATTTGTAGAAACGTTTTTGTCGACTGACACATCCGGCGTAGCAATATTTTATGGTTAACGAAACTATTCCGTTGGGAATCCAACTGAAGTTATATCGAAAAACTCGGACGTCGAGTGAAAACGTGTTGACATTTTTCTGAGGATAAATAATGGTACTTATAGGTTTCCTAGTGTTCTGTAGATTGCCTAGATCATATTTCAGAGAGTCTATCAAGGACTCTTACGATATGCGTTTGACGTAATCAATAAAATTAATCGTTGTACTTGATGCTTTACAAATCTAATACAAATTTTATCGATAACGTTACGAATACTTTCACTCTAATGTAATAGGCCCTCAGTTGTGGAATTTTTCATGTTTGTCATATGATAGTATTGGTTCCGCGTTGTTAGTCTCTTTTGAATTATTTATTTTGAATGATTGTTGAAATTAAAGTAATTATTAAAAATTCAAATTTTTAACGACATTATCTATCGATTTACAAACTTATAAACAAACGCAATCTCGAAATGTCCCATTAAATATTAGCATGTCCTTCAAAACACAAATGAGTATTTTATCATTTGGCGAAACACCGCAGAGCTAGATCTACGGGAGCTAAAAGTAATGGACTGGCAGGAGAAGGCTTAAGACAGGCGACTTTAGCGATCTCTTGTGTTTTTTTTTATATAGGAGAAGGGGGCAAACGAGCAACGAATCGCCTAATATTATTTGATCCGACGCCCATGGACATCCACAACGCCAGAGGAACTGCACATGCGTTGCCGGACTTTAAGTAACTTGCAGGCGTAGTGTTCTTTTCTTGAAGGCCCCTAAGTCGTTACTGTTTGGAAATACCGCTGAGGACAGGGTTGGGTCGGAGTCCAAGTCCCACTTTAGGTCGATGCGGCAACAAAGTAAGTATTTTATCTTTTAAATTACATTACCGTTTAATGGATTCCGTTAATACAGAATTCGATTTTGACAAGATGCAATCGTAATAAATTTATTGCTTCCCATTAAGTCCACTTGAGTTCATTTCGAGATTTGCACACATATGTACTCGTAAGTATATATAATAAAGATATCTCGTCGTTTTAGTACAAATTGTAATGACTTTATGAAACATGCTTATTTATCTAGTGACATTAAGATTACTAGCCACTATCCTTAATCTTCTACTTGACTAGAAGAAGCCAGTGAAGCATTCCATATTTGTCAAGTAAACCGGAAATGGCTGCACATCAAGTTTGGCTCTTAAAAATTGACATAGTATTTTCTTTATAATTATTTCTTGACTATCATTGTAATCTTACTAATATTCTAAATGTGAATGTTTGGATGGATGGATGTTTGTTTGTATGTATCTCCTAAACGGCTTAAGGGATCTCACTGAAGTTGGCATACATGTAGAACATAGTCTGGAAGAACATATAGGGCACTTATAAGTTTTTTTTAATTAAGCGCGGTTGCAGTTGCGTGCGACAGCTAGTAAATACATAAATGTAAATAATTTGCAAACTTAAAAGCCCTCTAGCGGCTAAACGAAAAAAAAAAGTTGAGTTAAATCGTCATATTTTCGACCAAGGAATCATTCCCGGACACCCTGTATATTTATAAAACTTAAAAAAAAGAAAACACGAGTAGAATATAGCTACATGTATGATATTAACCTAATTTGCGATTTAATAGGCCGATGTTTTATTCTAGTTTTTACAGCTTTGTCTTGTTTCGTAAGTTTCATGGAATGACGTAAGCGAGTTATCAAAAACATGGACGTTGGAAGCTGTGTGTTATACGAAATTGTTAAGAAATATTTATCCTCAGTACAGTTACTTTAGGTTAGGTTAGTTAGTTAGGTCTGAATAAAAAATTACGCTTCTGCTGATTGTGAAATAAGATTTAAAATAACTACTCAAACTATAGTCATTTAACAGTGGTGGAGCCCGCTTTAACATCTTCGCACGAATTGTCCCGGCTCTCCCGGTGAAATACCACGACCACACAGAAGACAGGCGTCAAGTGGAAGTACAGTCTTATGAGTGTGCGTCCCAGAGGTCTAATTTAGTCCTCTTTCCCTTTCCACCCTTTTATAAGGTAAGGATGGGAAGTGTAAGTGGACTTTCCGGATGAGAGGATGCATGGAAAGGGGATATACTATCTTTATGTGCGTCCTCTCCTCCGTTGATTGCGTATGTCTATGGGCAACGGTCACTTCGCTATTTCAGCGATTTCAGGTGACCGCTCACTCGTTTGCCACCTTTTTATAAAAAAAAGTCAGGTCAGTTCTTTCACTAAAATAAAAACATGTGAGTTAAGTAGTTATTTAATTAGTCTATTATAAAAAAGAAAGTTTGAATAATTTTTATTTAAACCTTCTCTTTTATTCTACATTTTTTTTGATTAAAAGCATAAATCGAATACTGCAAGGTATAAAACTAAATATATATTAATATATCAAAATTACGACGTATTCGATATAAGCTTTAAATATTTGATCGCGAAGAAGCTCCAATACATCATGTCCGGGAAGATTGATGACGTCACAAAAATGGCGAGAAAACAGTTGACAATTGCGCCAATTCTTGCAGTAATTGGAATTTATTACGATTTATATCCACCAATAAGACATCATACTAATATTATAAATGCGAATATTTAGATGGATGGATGGATGTTTAAAAGTATATCCGGGATGGCTCAAAAGATGACGAAATTTAGCACAGAAGTAGAAAATAGTCTGGAAGAACAAGATTTTTTTTAATGCCGAGAGGACAGTTGCAGCTAGTTTAATAATAAATTATATCTTTTAAAAAAGTTATTTAAAAAACTATAGACGACCAACAGGTTAGAAATAGTAGAAAAATAGAGCGCCTTAACATAAATAATATGCAATTAAAAAGTTTTTATCACGTAAAATTGCCAAGGCCAATAAAAGCTTACGTAGAAAACTTTATTGAATTCAAAAGTAAGAAAAATAGAGCACGCTGTGATATTTATTATGCCCACTTTTCCGACTATATGTAATTATTCTGAAGTAGAAAATGGGGTCATTGTCCGACTTTGCTCATTCTTTTCTATTTTTTCAATAACTCTGACGGAGGAAAGATAAACTGCCGTAGATTTTTGTGTCGCAATTTTTAAATAAAATCAACCTTGATGTAAAAGTAAAGTTTGTTACAATTAAACGAATACATAATATTAATTACGTTTTATGAATTCTTTTATAATTTTTTTAACGTAATAAAAACTCACCTCTTGTGTTAATATTCACAAAATCCTTTAAAAATTCAATAAATATTTGACAATATATTTTAAACACACTTAATCATTTTCGGGATTCGAAACAAAAGAATTCGAAGTTCGAATTTCGGAATTTCCCCGAACGAGAGCCGGGCGCGTCGAGTACGTGACTAACTCGAACTCGAAAACGTACGCTTAGAATATTCAAATGTATATTTTTAGAATACGCCCCCTTGTAAAGACTATCATGAAAACGGCCCGGACGACGATTGGAGGGTTTTTGGAGAACTTCCTTCCACATTTTAGGGTGAAACATCACCAAGAAAGAATAATTTGCCGTCAACAGTATTAATAGCGGGAATCAAACATCCGAAAAAAAAACAAAAAAAACATACTTCCACGCGTCCGTAACTCTTTTTCCTGACTGAAATTCCTTATAATATCACAGAAGTTCCACTTTAAAACTACAGTCAAGCTTACAAATATTATAAACACGATTGTTGTTAGAAGGTATGTCCAAAACGGCTGCATGGATCTCGCTGAAATTTTGCATAGATGTTGAACATAATCTGGAAGAACACATAGGCTAATTTTTTTAATTACCCTTAGACGGAGTCGCGGGCTACAGCTATTGTTCTTATTATGGTTTGAGACTGTTAATATTAATTTAGTCCTCTTTCCCTTCCCACCCTTTTTCTTATGAGGAAGGGTTGGGAAGTGGAAGTGGACTTTCCGGATGAGAGAATGCATGTAAAGAGAAAACATTTTCTTTCTGTGCATCCACTCCTCCATCGATAAAAGGTAGGCAACACATATGCAATTGCGTATGTCTATGGGCAACGGTCACTTCGCTATTTCAGCGATTTCAGGTGGCCGCTCGCTTGTTTGCCACCTTATGATATAAAAAAAAAGCTTCATTGTCGACGTGACGTGGCTGAGTGAGCGAGATGTGGTGACCCTTAATTGACTTCTATATTAAAAGTTTCCATATGCAAATTATAATTTCCTGTCGGCTATGTACTGCGTACGTATTTGCGTCCAAATGAGTCATACAGTTTTTTCGTAATTCTCTCATCATTCATGAATCATAGTTACGTCTTCGGTTAATGCGTGAAAACATATGGTGAAGACGAGCAATGTGTTCAAAACTACACTAGCAGTTGCCCGCGATTTCATACGGATATTAAACATAGTCTATGCGTTCTTCCAGACTATTTTCTACATCCATGCCAAATTTCATCGAAATCCTTTATGCCGTTCTGGAGATACCTTCAAACAAACATCTATCCATTTAAATATTCGCATTTATAATATGAGTAAGTAATGTAGAGACTCAGAGAGGTTTTCTTGATTCATAATATACAAATATCAAAATGTTAGAAGTAAAACGTCTAACAAAATCTACTATGATACTTGACTGATACACACATATAGGTCATCATCATCATCATCAGCTCAATATGCGTCCTCATCGAGGGGCTCGGAGCCTACCCCAAGTTAGGTGTGATTAGGCCATAGTCAACAACGCTGGCCCAATGCTGGTTGCTTTACTTCACATATATCTTCAAATTTCTTCTCAGATATGTGAAGGTTGCATCACGATGTTTCCTTCACCGTAAGAACGTCGGATAAATATACGAATGGCAGGATTCGAACCCAGGACCTACAGATTGCAAGTCAAGCGCTTAACCCCCGAACCACCTACGCTCGTATATGTGCTCTCGTTTGCTCTGATCTAGTAATAAGATACTTTGTCGGAGAGACCATGTCGTCTATTTTTATCTAAAGCTCTATATTGTTATCTCCGTGACCATATGGTCCTTCGAGGGTGTTGACAACAGGGTAGGGGACGAAAGGTATTTATAAGTAAAGAGGGGACACATTTAAATTTAAAAATACCTACCGAATATTTAGCGGAAACAAAGATTCTAAATTTATTCACGCTAAAAGCATTTTGAATTCCTTTCTAAATGGTTTTGCTTTTCAATACTCTTGATTTCTTTGCACACATGCTGTACTCAAAGTATTTAATTGGTCACTAAGGGTGACCTTTTACTACAATTATAAGGATGTAGAACCTTAATCTAATTAGTATAGATTAATAATTCCTCAGAACAAATTGAAGAGAGAACAAAAACAATTTTAATCTTACTAATATTATAAATACGAAAGTTTAAGGATGGATGTTTGAAGGTATGTATCTCCAGAACGGCTGAACGGATCTCGATAAAATTTGGCATAGACATAGAACATAGTTTGGAAAAACACATAGGCTGCTTATCACGTTTGTCTTAAATTCCGCGCGCACAAACTGGATAAAAGATGGATCTCAAAAACAAATGACTGAAACACTCTTAATTTAAAAATAGAGTAATAGATAGAGACACATAGTGTAACGAGGAGTGATTCTCGAAGTCCCTTCAATGGATGATTTATTATGTAACAAAGCGTTTCCTTCAAAAATTCACGGAACGTCAACAACTAATGTAGCGGAACGCGACGTGTGAGTCAATAAAAAAGTATAAAAACTATGGAGTAGTTAATTTAAAATATTACAGAATAAATTGAATTATATTACTAATATTATAAATGCGAAAGTTTAGATGGATGATTGAAGGTACCTCCAAAACGGCAGAACGGATCTCGATGAAATTTGGTATAGATGTAGAACATAGTCTGGAAGAACACATAGACTAATTATGTTTGCACTTAATTTCGCGCAGATGGATCGCGGGTGACGGCTACTTTTATAATAATATATATTTTAATTCTCTAAATATTATTATATATGTCCTCTCAATTGAGTGGATATTGATTATGCTAGATAATTTGTAGTCCTATATCACTTACGTATATTCAGATTTGGACATTGTTAAATGCTACCAAATTTAAATTTATGCTTTCTTCCTTACTGCAATACGGGATTTATAGTTTATCCTACAACGGGTATGACTATAAATTTTGCTAGCGTGATTTATACTACAGAGGTTTAGTTAAACTGTTGCCCAGTTGGATAAACACGTACAAAAATTGTGAGTGATTTTTTCATTTGTTCAATAGATGGCGCGCATCGCCTACTAGATCGCGATGTAAAGATACGCGGAGGTGAACTCAATAATTGTTCACAGTTTAGTTTTACTCAGCTAATCCGGTAACAATAACGAAGTAACAGCCCGAGTTGATGCTCATGAGGGAGCCCTCGAGTCTTGTTACTCTTAAACGAGGTTCAGGCTAAGCGCCATCTGCGCTCGGCCACCTCAAGCCCGGTGAAGCTGTAAATGCCTCTTCAAGGTAAACTGTGACTACTAAGTCACAAAAAAAAGTTTTACTAAGGTTCTTTTATTTACAAAAAGCTTAAAAACACAAAAATCTTTTTGTGTCGGTTTAAAGTTATATTTTTCAAGAACATTATATTAAAGCATTGAAAGATATGTGCGTATAACATGAGCGTCGGTGGCTTAGGGGTTAAACACTTTAGTTGAAATCTGTCCTGGGTTCAAATCCCGCCATATACCAATGTGTTTTTCGATTTCCGATTTACATATGTACATTTATCCGACGTTCTTACGGTGAAGGAAAACATCGTGTCGCAACCTGCACATATCTGAGAGGAAATTCAAAGATATGTGTGAACTATGGCCTAATCACCCTAACTTAGGGCTCCGAGCACCTCGGTGGTGACGTATAGTGAGCTGATGATGGAATTGTAAGAAATGTGTATTTCTGTGATATGAATAAAAGCTCAATACTTCGCCAAAACATTACTCGTTTAATCTTTGATTTTCACACTGAAAAGGTTAAATTTAACCTTTCGAATGCGAAAGTATATTTAATAAATGCACAAGCAATTAAAACTTTCCTCATATTTCGAACAAAACTGAAAAAGTCATGACGAAGTGAAAAAAAGTCACTTTACAACTTTGAAAAAAGTTTTACAAGCCGAATGTGCCCGGTGCCCGTTTTAATTCTTGATATACTCGGAAAATTTCGCCTTAAAAAAAAAGGGTGCGAACGTCTGGCTCAACTTTTTGTCCGTTTTTCGCAGTCTCTCGCTAAATTTGTCCGCAATGCAACAGAGCGTGTACATGTCACCGTGCGATTGTGAACATAAGCATTAGAATATTTTACTAGTTTTTTAAACTAATAAAAAATTGTCCACTAAATTAACCGTCTACCACATACAATTTTCATATTTTCTTTGGTTTATAATACATTGTTAGATATAGGAAGCAATGATACGACAGTTAGCTTTGTGCAAAATGGTTTATTGACGTCATTGTCGCAACTACTAGCGAGCGCAGTCGCCGTTCCTTTACGTGCATAGATTATGGGCATACATATATCTTTTTTTAAATCACTTTTACTATCATAAGATGGCAAATGAGCGAGCCACCTGAAGTTCCCGAAATAACGAAGCAACCTTTGCCCATAGATGTTCGCAATTGCAGTTGCCTATCTTTAATTCGCCAAATCCACTACGCATCACAATGTTACGGCTGATTGGACTTGATAGATTAACACTTATACAATTTGACAATAAGCTATTATTTGCTAAAGATGATAAATTAAATAAAATTGTAAATACTTCAACTTCAAAATATGTGCATATTAAATCCGCTAGTAAAATTACAATTTGTCAATATTCACAATAATACGGTGACGTTTTATTTGTAACCGGCTATCTCGACAAACCCACGTGTCTTAGGCATGGCTTTCTCTATAATTAAAGACCTAGAGGGTTAAATTCCTTTACAAAAACGATATAATAAAATATCCTTATGTCAAAGTAATAAGGGTGAAATTAGAATGACATTTAAATTAAGAACATGTGTATCCTTTTAACTGTTATTTTAGTAACAGTTTAATTCTGTTAGTTATTTTATTTGTTAAATTGATTGAAGTTGTCGCTATTTTAGTTATAACATATAGCAGTCGCCCGCTACTCCGTCCGCGTGGAATTAAAAAAACTTAATTAGTAGCCTATGTGTTCTTTCAGACTATGTTCTACATCTATGTAAAATTTCATGGAGATCCATCGGTTTACGGTATGGAGAAGGTAAGGCATGTAGGTAGATCATAGGCCACATAGGCTTCTAATTAAGTTTTCTTTTAATTCCTAGCATACGAAGTCGTTGACAAAAGCTAGTATGTACGTTTTGTTTATATCTATTACTTTTGTATGCGACGTAATTTTTTATGTAAATTACGTTTATAATTTACATAGAAGTCATCGGCTTTAGGTTACGTAGACAGCGAATTACATTTAAGGCAATTTGTTGTGAATGTATCTCAAGCCAAGAAGGCCTTTTAATGTATCTTAAGAGATTACGGTGAGATATAAGACACATATTCCTGCATTCTACTGTATCACATTTATAACCGACATACTTTTAGACATTATTAATTAAAATCTTTTAGCGCGAATGACGTGCTTTCGTTACAGAGTCCAGTGTCAGAATGAATAGTGAGGGGACATACATCGACATTTTTGCACGGCTAGTGTTGCGTCAATACACTGTCACATTTTCGTTTCTTCCTAACAATACAAATGAAGGAACGCGTTAATTATTACATATAAGTAAATATAATACCGTGCCTATAGCACGGATTAAAATCCTTTAATTAGGGTTCTTACTGGGCTCTTATATGGTTTTAATTGGCAAAGGAAACTGTATTAAATATTTTGATAATATCAATTTCCCTATACTTAACATATTATCTCAAATTAATAAGATTAATCACTATAATAAATAAAATAAGTATCTATATAGGTCATAATTAAAAAAAATTGTGTTACTTTTAAGATAATTTTTTTTGTCTGCGCGTCTCATCCGGTTAGTTACTAATTCTTGTAATCATTCCAACTAAGCTCTAGACTTGTGTTAAGTACATGATAATAATCTAACGACGTAATTCGAACTCACGACCGCGTGATGGCAGTTCCCTTAACCGTTAGGCTATTGGGGCTTTCATTATGAGTCGTATGATTTACTTTGAGTGTACCTTTCATCTAAACCTTAATTTATCTATTCAAATCTTTGCTATTTTCTTTCTTATAAAGTAGGAAAATGTCATCATCATCAGCTCACATTACGTCCCTATCGAGAGGCTTGGAGCCAAACCTAAGTTAAGGGTGATTAGGCCATAGTCAACCACGCTGGCCTAGTGCGGGTTGGTTGACTTCACACATATCTTTGAATTTCTTCTAAGATATGTGCAGGTTGCATCACGATGTTTTCCTTCACCGTAAGAACGTCGGATAAATTGTACATATGTAAATCGGAAATCGAAAAACACATTGGTACATGGCGGGATTCGAACCCAGGACCTGCAGATTGCAAGTCAATTGCTTGACCCCTGAGCTATTGACGCTCTCAGGAAAATATATCGAATATATTTTCTGATCTCACGTTGAATTGCAAATGGAAAAGTCTCTCAACGAATAGGAAAAACCCAAACCATTCGGTGCCTATAGTTTTTAAGTGATTGACAACCTGACGAATATAGGCTCCCTTTGATAACCTTTCCGCCGTGAAAAGCTTCGTATCTCGTTTTTTTTTCATTCACTAAAAAAAAATCAACTTGTTTTTTTTTTATAAACGCGACATGAATTGAATACAGCTATTATGTTCTTTTATAAAATTAATATTTTAAAGTACTATTGAAGAATTTGACTACAATGTGACTTATTATTATGAGCGTCGGTGGCTCAGAAGTCAAGCACTTGACTTACAATCTGCAGGTCATGGGTTCGAATCTCGCCATGTACCAATGTCTTTTTCGATTTCCGATTTACATATATCCGACGTTCTTAGGGTGAAGGAAAACATCGTGATGCTGCACATATCTGAGAAGAAATTCAAAGATATGTGTGAAGTCTTTGTATATTATTTTTGACGTCCATAATCCTTCACCGGCGTTCAAAAGGTTAAAGCACATTTAACTAAACAGTTTCTAAGAAAATATCTTGTAGAAAAAAGTCCGTTAAGGATTTAAAAAGACAGATCACTTAAACACGAACTAGTAGTCAGTCAAGTTTCTACACGACTTAAATAGCAAAACCCGTCAAAGTAATTAAGCTAATTGGACGTTAAACCAGTCGAAATTTATGCTAGCGTTTTATAGCTCACAATATAAAGGTAAGGTTATGTTATTAACGCTGTAGCGATTACCAATAAAAACAAAAAAAAAATGTCCACTTTAGTCATTTCAAAAGTGATCTTTCGTTATATACAGATTGAGTAAAACCTTTTTTAATCTTTTACAATATTATTTTCATTGATTTGCTATCTTAAATAAAATATTAAAAAAAATTGACACTTTTTTATAGGAGAAGGGGGCAAACGAGCAACGAATCGCCTAATATTATTTGATCCGACGCCCATGGACATCCGCAACGCCAGAGGAACCGCAGATGCGTTGCCGGCCTTTAAGGAAGGTGTACGCTCTTTTCTTGAAGGCCCCTAAGTCGTAACTTAACAATAATGGTATCTTCTGAAGCATAGCCTTACGAATATTATAAATTCTACCGTTTGGATAGATAAATGAATAGATGTTTGTTCGTAGATATCTCCAGAACGGCTGAATGCATGCTATATGCTAAATTTCATCGAGATGTCTGTACATAGCCTGTCAGAATACATAGGCTAGTAATTATGCCCTTTTTTAATTCCACGCGGGCGACAGCTAGTAAAAAATAAAATTTTGAACTTATTATACTAGATTTCCACTGCCGAAATACTCGAATAGAAACATTTTTCATCTCAATTTTTTTACAACGAATAGAAAGCCAAACCGATAGACGATAGAAATAACAGCCCTACTTAAAAAAAACGCTGTCTCTTGTGTAATGTAATCGAACCCGAAACTGATTTTTAATTTAAATTAGCATAAACAGAAATAAATACATTCTTTGACATGATTTAATAAGATTTAATTTTAAATCATAACTAAAAGGAATTGGTGTAACGGCGTAGAAAACGTTTATACTAAAACGTTATAACGTAGTTAATTTAATTAAGTTTTTTTGTGTAACTAATATAACTATTGTTATCGTAATTTGATAACGGTTTTTGGTTTATTCACAAATTGAAGATGCATCTTTTATGAATCATCTTAGTAATATATAAATGCGAATGTTTAGATGGATGGATGTTTGTTTGAAGGTATCTCCGGAACGCCTCAACGGATTTTGATGAAATTTAGCATACATGTAGAACGAAGTCTGAAAGAAGACATAGGCTACTAATTAAGTTTTTTTTTTAATTCCACGCGGACGGAGTCGTCGGTGACAGCTAGTAGGTACGTAAATAGGAAATTTTAGACGGAATAGGTACTAAATTTTTATATTGCCCAAAAGATGTGGTATTTTCATTCTTTACAAAGTTATCAAAGAGTATGAGCAATATTTTT
Organism: Papilio xuthus; assembly: GCF_000836235.2. Classification (NCBI taxonomy): domain Eukaryota; kingdom Metazoa; phylum Arthropoda; class Insecta; order Lepidoptera; family Papilionidae; genus Papilio; species Papilio xuthus. The sequence goes on along the minus strand of NW_013532866.1, from coordinate 1,920,167 downwards.
TTTAATTTTCAAGTAATAAGTTACATTTTGTTTGACAAAAAATGCAATATTACTTTTGGTGCGTCGCAATTTTCATTACTCTACCTTTTGTTTTAATAATACAAAATATTTTTTTTATTATATTAAAAACAACAAAAAGAGACAGTAGAGCGTCGGTGGCTCAGGGGTCAATCACATGACTGGAATCTGCAGGCCTTGGGTTCGAATCCCGCCATGTACCAATGTGTTTTTCGATTTCCGATTTACATATATACATTTATCCGACGTTCTTACGGTGAAGGAAAACATCGTGATGCAACCTGCACATATCTTAGAAGAAATTCAAAGATATGTGTGAAGTCAACCAACCCGCACTTGGCCAGCGTGGTTGACTATGGCCTTATCACCCTTAACTTAGGGTAGACTCCGAGCCCCTCGGTGGTGACGTATAGTGAGCTGATGATGATGATGAAAAAACAGACAGAAAGTTACATAAATTGATGACCAATTGGAATTTCGGAATATGTTAATTTTTTTTACATCTATTAATTAATACAAGTTTTGTTTTTAAATTCATAATAAACTTTACTAAAGTCATAATTGTCAAAGTTTGACATTTAAAATACCGTCTAAAAACATTCCGATATTAATTATATTGGTTTCATCGAACCAGTTATTTACAGATCCGTTGATTTTAATGTCGAATAAAATCATCTAAACTTTTTTTATGTGGTCCATTTGTGAAAGTAATCTTTCGTAGTTTGATAGAAGGTATCTACAGAACGGCTTAACGGATCTCGGTGAAAGGCATATATAGCACATAGTCTGGACGAACACATAGGCTACTTATTAAGTTTTTTTTTTAATTCCGCGCGAACGAACTCGAAGGACCAAAGTTGTCAAAGAAAACTTATATACTCCCTTTAACTAACTAACGAAGTTTAATGCTGTTTGGAAGAAAATCCGATAATGTGCCGGTGTACTGGCGCATCTCTAGCCATACTAAAATATCGACGTTTATGTCCCCTCACTAATCATTCTGACACTTGGTAACGAAAGCGCGCCATTCTCGCTAAAGGATTCTAATTGATAATGTCTAAAAATACGAAATAATAGATAATAAGAGTCAATCCTGTTCATACACAAATCTATAAAAATATATCGATTACTAACTCGTTATAAATATCGATATAATCTTACTAATATTATAAATGCGAATGATTAGATGGTTTTTTGTCTGAAGGTATCTCCGGAACGACTAAACGGATCCTGATGAAATTTGGCACCGATGTAGAACATAGTCTGGAAAAAAACACAGACTATTAGTTAAGTTTTTCTTTTTTTTTCCGCTTGGAAGTAATCGCAGGCGACAGCTACTAATCGATATTTTTAACGTTCAATCGATTTAATATCGATATTTGAAATGTTTGTCGATGTATTATCGATATTCTCATCCCTACGGTACAGGATTCCACTAATGTATTGTCCATCTCTGCTTAGCACGTTTAGTTCCTGCACTTAAAGCGTTTAATTGCTGCGGATTTGTGTTCTACAAATCCCCATTCGGTGTGACACTAATGACTGGATATACTCGCTTTTATCAGATAATGTTTGACATAGATATGCTATTAGTTCCAGGACAACGATTATAATGACATTACGAGAACATAAAAAAAAACATGTAAAAGTACAGTTGGATATAATAGGTAATTACTAGTGACTTCACAATTTTTATAATAAAAAAATATTGTAATAAACGGATTCTCTATGTCTATAAGGTCGCAGTCAGGTTTGGATGGATGGATATTTGTTTGAAGGTATCTTCAGAACGACTTAACGGATCTAGATGAAATTTGGCATTCATATAGAACATAGTCTGGAAGATCACATAGGCTAATACGTTTTTTTACGCGCGGACAGAGTCGCGGGCAACAGCTAGTTATTATATATATAAAAATTATCGTCATCCCATTCATTACCTTTGACAAAATAGAGATAAAAAGTTTTTTAAACGTCGATTTAGGTTCCAAAAAGTATTTTTACGAATAAAATAAATTCACGTACGTACGATATAGTTATAACTGAATATAAATTAAACAAATTATGTTCTTAATCAAATTAAACCGATGTCATGCCTGTCAAACTGACAATTAACAAATGTCAAACTCAACTGACGTTTCTGTTCTTTACCTATTCACCGGCGTTACTTAATCTATGACGTTACGTCACTGTTGACATTGTCCCGCTTTCAGAACAAACATTATATAGGCTTAATTATTCATGTAATAGATACTTCTACTTACCTAGAGTACGGCTTGAGGTCACCTTGACCTAAAAAAATTAAATTGATTTATCAAGTATAATGCTACTTTACATAGTTATTACATTGGATATAGCTAGGGGAAAATACTTAAAAGGTCTAAATAAGTTAATCTGTTTTTTTTTATTTGGTGGCAAATGAGCAAGCGGTCACTTAAATTCGCCGACTGATGATGTGTGACTGATGCCAACTGATACCCATAGACATGCGCAGTCGCAGATGCGTTGTCTACCTTTTATCGGCGGAGGAGGGGACGCACAGTAGAATTTCCCTTCCTGTGATTCCCCTCCTTAGTCATGTGGTTCCATGGTTTCTTTATAAGAAAAGGATGGGAAGGTAAAGGGGATTAAGGCCTCCCGCACCAGAATTAACAGATGAAACACGGAATTGCTTCCACTTCACGCCTGTCTTTTGTGTGGTCGTGGTACTCGTATTACGGTACGGCCTGCTGGCCGACCAATTTATACTTCAAATATTTTTGCTAGCATTTATTACTGTTAAAATAAATAATCTTAATATTAATCCTACGGGAGTTTTACTTATAATTTAAACCCACAGTTTTATAGCATAAATATTTATTCTTGTTTTTAGGTTATATGAATATAACAAGTTGCTTCATAAAAAAGTATTTTTAACGAAAACATTTGAATAATTCATTATTACGTTAATTTTCAAAAAGCTTTTTCAAATTGAAATTATAATAACGAGTCAGTAGTCCAATGCTGAAAAGCACGCGTGCATGTAACTCAACAATATCCTTATGTTAAATACAGCCCAAGTTATAAAATAAAAGAGGACCAGTCTTACGAAAGTATTAAGGCTCACCAACACCACACCGCGTATACAGACGTACCACAGAACCGCTTTATCGCCTGCAGGCGACTGTCACGACTGACACATGGCGCTTAAAAAAACCAAGATCATAGCCACACTACAGGTGGCCTTAATTAGACTAGAGATGTATTGTTTACTAAAGAAATGAAACATTAAAAAAGACTATAAAGGTAGAGGAAGACCAAAGCCAGTATGCATGGATTGTGTGAAAGATATGCGTAGGAAGGGGGTAGATTCAGATATGACTGATACAGATGTATTGAGGAGTACATACTGTCCGACCCTCCATACGGATAAGCTGGCTGATGGACGATCGGCAGAGGAAATCCATTTTTCACATAAATTTAGACTTAATTTCTTTATTACACTTACTTTTTAATTACGATATCTTATAATTCAAGATATAAAAACTATTTTTATCAAATGTTTTAATAACGCTTAAGTTTGTACTTTGTACCACACAATCGCGCAAACTGTATATTATTTTGTTGCTTGCATGAACCATATCGCTAAGTGTTTGGCTGAAAAACTAATCTAGTAATGCTTTTTAAAATAGAAATTATAATCAATGACAAGTAAAGTACTCAACACATACTAATAAAAATTGTAGGTAAATTTTTACACAACAAAATTTAATCTTTATTACAGCAAAATATATGATATAAATAAACTTTTAAAGTATTTAAAACTCTGTAATAAAGTTATTCTGTATTTACTCTGTATTTGTAATTTCTCTGTATTATAGTAAGATAACAGTGGTAGAGCCCGCTTTAACATCTTCGCACGAATTATTGGCCCGGCTTGCCCGGTGAAATACCACGACCACAACGAAGACAGGCGTCAAGTGGAAGTGATTCCGCGTTTCGTCTAATAAGTGTGCGTCCCGGAGGCCTAATTAAGTCCTCTTTCCCGTCCTACCCTTTTTCGTATAAGGAAAGGATGGGAAGTGGAAGTGGACCTTCCGGATGAGAGGATGCATGGAAATGTTTTCTTTCTGCGCATCCTCTTCTCCGTCGATTAAAGGTAGGCAACGCATATGCAATTGCGTATGTCTATGGGCAACGGTCACTTCGCTATTTCAGCGATATCAGGTGGCCGCTCGCTCGTTTGCCACCTTATAATATAAAAATAGAGTTGCTTCTAATAAATCAGTGTCAATACGAACATCGGTGAAAATTTTACAAAAATGTTTTCTACATATTCTTATGGATATCATAATTTAAAACACTTCATTATCTTATTTGTTATAACCTAAGTTCTGCTAATGTAGAAACAAAAGACGATCGTATCATTCCATACTTTATTCGTAAATATGTTATACTCAAAAAGTTTTTGGTTATTTAATGTAAACTCACCTTTATAAATAAGTGCCAATCAGTCGATTCTTATTGAATACTTTATGAGCATCGCTAATTGCGCGCAACTCGGCTGACACAATATAAATCATAGCTATTTTATTTTCCCAACAAAATATAATATGATTCGAATTGGTTATTGAAAAACCTGTTCAAGAACCATTAAACTACTGGTGTTAAATTAATTTTAATAGTTAACTTCTGCGGTTATTAAAGATTTCAACTATAACTTAGTGAAGTATAAAAATTTTCTATCATCCTGTCTTGTTTTTAAAAAGAAAAAATAACTTAATGATACTATCTAGAGGGTCTAAACCTGTTGCGTTAACCCTACGTTCCTACCTACAGAAGAACCGTCAAGTGGAAGCAATTCCACGTACCGTCAGTACCGGTGACCTTCTGTTAGTCCTCTTTCCCTTCTCACTCTTTTCATAAGAACAATGGGAAGGAGAAATGGATTTTTCAGAGACGGGGACGCATAGGAAGGATAACATTTGTGCGTCCAATTCTCCGTCGATTGAGGGCAATTGCAATTGCGTATGTCTAAGGGTAGCGGTCAATTCGCTGTTTCGGCACCTTATGATTTAAAAAAATCTTGAAAGGGATACCGTAAGATGATAATAAGGAGTCGTCGTATCATGTATGCTTAAAATATCCTTGTTTCCTCACATAATGTACAAAAAAATAACTTTATTGTCATTACGTAACTTCGAGAACAAGAAATAGGAAAGACAAAGCGACATCTTACGGACTCTTAGGGAAAAATAAAGAGATACAATTAATGTAACTAGGTCAATTACCCTTTTGATGCGTATGCGATAAAACGAAGAAATTAAGTCTATTAATTCGTGTAGATAACTTATTTCTATCATAGTATTTGACCACTTATAAGAAGCAGAATTATAAAGAGAAAAAATTTATTCAACGGATCTCGATGAAATTTGGCACAGATGTAGAACATATTCTGGAAGAACACATAGGTTTATCCAATGCGGTAGCAATAAAGAAGTAACAGCCCGAGCCGAGGCTCCTGAGGGAGCCCTCGAGTCTTGTTACTCATAAACGAGGTTCAGGCTAAGCGACATCTGGTCTCGGCCACCTCAAGCCCGGTGAAGCTGTAAATGCCTCTTCAAGGCAAACAGTGACTACTCAGTCACAAAAATAAGCTACTAAGAAAGTTTTTTTTTTTAATTCTGCAAACGGAGTTATGGCATCTGTCGGTATAAAGTACACCAACCAATTTCATTACAATTTTGACTTTTTTTGTCGTTGAAAGCACGTGTCGAATCGTTTTATGCTAGTTTCGTAGTTTTATAAATTTACAACAAGTTTTCTTCCTGTTTCTAATAATAAATTGATCGTGTAGCAAGTACAGCTTGTTCAAATATACAAGATGATTAACACGTATCAGACGTTACGCGCTGGCCACCAAACGTTGAAAAGTGATAAGATATTTATGACTTTGTTAATTACTTAACACAAGGGTAACAAAAAAGTTATTATTCAACATTAAAAAAGCAATGTTGTTAAAAATCTCCGATTTATATAGACGATTGACCTGACTGAATCATCGTTTAAACATCTTACTAATATTATAAATGCGAATGTTTAGATGGATGGATATTTGTTTGAAGTTATCCATAACGGCTGTATAGATCTCGATGAAATTTGGCATACATATAGAACATAGCAGAACACATAGGCTAGTAAGTATGTTTTTTTTAATTCCCCGCGGACTCCAGTATAAATTTTTGCATCATACTGTAATCGCTCTCTGTGATGTTGTTGCGATCTGCGATAATACTTATATTATAAATGCGTAAGTGTGTTTGTATCTCCAGAGCGGCTCCACGGATCTCGATAAAATTTGACATACATATAGAACATAATCTGGAAGAACACATAGGCTACTTATTATCATCATCATCAGCTCACTATATGTCCTCACCGAGAGACTTGGAGCCTACCCTAAGTTAAGGGTGATTAGGCCATAGTCAACCACGCTGACCAAGTGCGGGTTGGTTGACTTCACACATATCTTTGAATTACTTCTCAGATATGTGCAGGTTGCATCACGATGTTTTTCTTCACCCTAAGAACGTCGGATATATGTAAATCGGAAATCGAAAAACATCGGCGGGATTCGAACAGAGGACCTGCTGCAGATTGCAAGTCAAGTGTTTGACCACTGAGCCATCGACGCTCTTATTACTTATTATATTTTTCTTTAATTCCACACAGACGGACTCGTGCCATCAGGTACTCCTTATAATCATGTATTAGAAACTGTCAATCGCAAGATCAAATGCCACTATTAAGTCACACTTAATCGCTTGTCAGTTTGAGTGGCGGCCGACAGATTACTGCATCTCATATCCAAGCTTCTAGCACACTAGTAATCTCACATGCAAATTATTATAAAGTCACAACGAATGATAAATCGATTTGAAGACAAAAATCTTACTTTTTATATGATAAGTAAAGCAAGTAAACATCTGACCTCGCTGAAATACCTATGCGACTGCTGACGTTGCCTACTTTTAATCGACGGAAGAGACGACGCGTGGAGAAGTGAAAGATGTCAGGACCGTCTGTGGTGATGCCTGTACTTACCCGGATTAGGAAAATGAATTATACTGTCGTTGTACTTATAGAATTTAATGTAAATCTGTTAGAATATTAAATAGCTATCGGTCTATAAGAGCGTCGGTGGCTCAGGGATCAAGCATTTGCCTTGTAATCTGCAGGTCCTGGGTTCGAATCCCGCCATGTACCAATGTGTTTTTCGATTTCCGATTTACATATGTACATTTATCCGAAGTTCTTACGGTGAAGGAAAACATCGTGATGCAACCTGCACATATCTGAGAAGAAATTCAAAGATATGTGTGAAGTCAACCAACCCGCACTTGGCCAGCGTGGTTGACCTAATCACCCTTAACTTGGGGTAGACTCCGAGCCCCTCGGTGGGGACGTATAGTGTGCTGATGATGATGTTGATGATCAGTCTTTAAGATCTAAGACGTAGTTTCAAAATAACTAGCTACCTTAACTCGTTTTCCGTTATTAGTTAGACAATTAACGTTATTAGGCAAAATAACACGAAACTTTTACTAGACAGGCGATAAATTTCGATGCTTAAAGCTTCTTGGCAACGAAACAACTAGAAATTACCACAATTAAGTCTGTCTATAAACGGGAAAGCAGTAGTTTCTTTAATGCATACTTCGGCTGTAAATAGGGATTATTCATATACTAGCTATAGCCCGCGACTCTGTCCGCGGGCGATGTAAGTATAAAAATAATACAAAATTCGTAATTTAAGCAAAAAAAATAATTAAATTTTTTATATATATAATAAGGTGGCAAACGTGCGAACGGTCACCTGAAAGCGCTTAAATAGCGAAGTGACCGTTACCCATAGACACACGTAATTATATATACGTTGCCTACCTTACGGAGGAGAGGATTCACAATAAGAAAATATTTCCCTTTCCATGCATCCTCTCGTCCGGAAAGTCCACTACCACTTGCCATCCTTTTCTTATAAGAAAAAGGGCGGGAAGGGAAAGAGGATTAAATTAGGCCTCCGGGACGCACACTCATCATACGAAACGCGGAATTGCTTCCACTTCACGTATGTCTTCTGTGTGGTCGTGGTATTTCACCGAACGAGCCGGGCCAATAAATTTACTACACGGGTTTCTTAATATTTTTAGCATTTCTAAGAAATCTTATAATCTATTATATATTTAATTAAATAAAACTTAATAGGTATTTCGTATTTCGCTTGTCATAACTTTCAACGTAATCCAATAGCGATGTTTTGAATTACTCAACGTAATTAAGTTCTCGTTCATCAAAGTTAATTCAAAGTTCGCGTTATTTCTCATATTTCCAACTCATACAAAGAAACCATACAAAATACACGTTCAATGTCGAAATCTTATTAACTATGAAGAAATATAGAGAAACCTTAAAAAAGCTGATTGCCTCGTGTTTTCACCTTACTTGAAAATAGAACTGAATAAGAACATTTGTACAAGAATTTTAAATAATAAAAATTTACAATCATCATCAGCTCACTATACGTCTACCCTACCCTAAGATAAGGGTGATTAGGCCATAGTCAACCACGCTGGCCAAGTGCGGGTTGGTTGACAAAAAATAGTAATTTTAAAAACTTATAAACGTGATTCTAATCCATTGACATTCCCAGAATAAGAATGCCATCTCAATTTTCAGAATAACACCGTTTAGGGGAACACAATGGAACAATTATACATACACTAGCTATTAAAAAAACTTAATTAGTAGCCTATGTGTTCTTCCAGAATATGTTCTATATGTATGACAACTTTAAATGAGATCCAAGCAGCCATCCTGGTAATACATTCTATCAAACATCTATGCTTACATCCAAATGAACGCATTTATAATATTAGTAAGAAGAAAGATTTGTCTGTTATTCTAAAATTCGCTTACAAAATTGTATTAACAATCTTATTAATATTATAAATACGAATATTTAGATGGATAGATGGATGTTTGTTAGAAGGTATCTCTAGAACGGCTCAAGATATCTTGATAATATTTGGCATCGATGAACATAATCTAGAAGAACACATAGGCTACTAATTAAGTCCTGTTTAATCGCGCGTATACGTAGTCGCTGGTGATAGCTAGTCTATAAATTTTAATACGAATTAAATGTTGACAGTTCACGGTATTTTAATAAGAAATGATACTTAACTTTTTTTTATAAATTAACAAACGAAAGACAGAACGGTGAAAGATAAAATCGTAGAATTGAGGGCTCCATGCCAACGACATGAAAGTAGGTTGTGCACGTATTGCGTGTGGTTATAGCCTGTAGGCTACCCTTAGCACATCAAGTAACACCAATGGATATTATAAAAGTTGAAACCGGTTAAAACGACATTAAAAAAACCGATTCAGTCGCATTAACCGATCGTCAGCACTGATATAATCTGTGGTGCTGTTCCAAAGCTTATTCTTTTGTTCGCCACATTCTTACCAATATTATAAATGCTACTGTTTAGATGGATGTTTGTTAGAAGGTATCTCTTGAACGGCTGCATTTATCTCGCTTAAATTTGGCATATATGTAAAACATAGTCTAGAAGAACACATAGGCTATTATTTTTTTTCAATCTCGTACGGACGGAGTCACGTTGACAGTAAGTAACTTATAAAAGAAAGCATTAACCGAATGAAATCCGAAATCACTGGGCAATACTCAAATTTTGTATACAAATATTTGGTGAGCATATTTTTTTATTGTCCTTTGAAGGTTTTAAGAGGGAGGTCTTAATGTAGGAGAAATTATCTTTATTAATAACGTTTTTTTTATATCATAAGGTGGCAAATGAGCGACCGGCCACCTGAAATAACTGAAATAGCGAAGTGATCGTTGCCCATAGACATACGCAATTGCATATGCGTTGCCTAACTTTAATCGACGGAGGAGAGGATGCACAGAAAGAAAATATTTTCCCTTCCCATGCATCCTCTCATCCGGAAAGTCCACTTCCACTTCCTATCCTTTCCTTATAAGAAATGGGATGGAAGAGGAGTAAATTAGGCCTCATGGACGGAAACTCATCAGACTGTACACGGAATTGCTTCCACTTGACGCCAGTTTTCTGTGTGGTCGTGGTATTTCACCGGGTTAGCCGGGTCAATTCGTGCGAAGATGTTAAAGCGGGCTCTACCATTGTTAAGATACCTGAGTAATAAATAAGCAAAGCAAAATCAGTAATTGTTAATTTTGTTCGGTGGAAAAATAAAGTACTATAAATCAAAGACAATCGGTTTGTCGCTAAAATCGATTCGTATCACGGCGTGAGAAAATATCGAGTCAATTTCGATTCAATCGATACAATCGTTATAAAAACGCGATAGCAATTATTGTAATTACATCGATTGACTTCGGCAATGAGTCATAGTTGTAACAGACGGGTCTTTAAATTCTATTTTTATTTATTTATTGAAGAAGAAAACTTTTTTCTTATATCATAAGGTGCGCAAACGAGCGAGCTGTCACCTGAAATCGCTGAAACAGCGAAGCGTACGCTGCCCATAGACATATTAAATATTGACATTTGAATCAAATGTCGTCTTAAAAACATATATTTGTAGAGCGTACCTAATAAATGCAGAAAACTAAACATCAACGAAACGCCTTGAACATTATTCCCGTGACGAGGAATTTATTATGTTTCGCACGAGTAGGCAATTAGTAATCGATTCAGCAAAAAAAACATTGATGAAATTTTATAATGAACATACACAAGACAAAGATTAACCGTGGGTTTCTGAGACATGGATTACGATATTTTTTATACATAGGTCTCAGAAACTATCCGTAAGTAACAGATTAAATAATTAAGTTCAAAGTTCTGTGTATATTCTTAATAGTTAATCAACACTAAGGAAAGCTTTAGTGTTTAAACGAATTGAGCGTGGTAGTAACGAAGACCTACATCATTGGCAGATTTTCATCAACTTATTCTCCCCCCTTTTTTTAAGACCATATTAAACTTTTTTATCAATTGCTTGACATTAATACCCATTTTAATATCATAATGAATGGTCCACTGACTACTCGGAAAAAAGATAAAAGGTAAAAGGTGTTAAAAGATAAAAGTTATGATATCTTTTCATTCTTTCTTCATTGCATTGCAATTTAAATAAGTAATTCCGTTTTATTTTAATCTATAAATTTATTTGCTTTAAAAGCTTTAAAAATGCAACTGGCAACATTTTACTTTTGTATCATCAAAGGGAATTGCACTTTAATATCTTAACTATAGAGTACAAATTTGATTTAGGAGATTTGACCTTGTAGTTATTTAAATTTTTACTCAAGCCTACTATTCAATGGGAGACTGTGCTGATAAAGTATCAGCTTTTTTTGAAATAATACAATAATAAGACATTTAATCCGTCAAAGACATAAAAAATAAAAAAAAAATTAACATAACGAAACTATACACGAAAATTTCGTGACCATTGTTTTCGATTTACAATGCAAATGAAATTGTTTCTTTTTATGCCAACTTTATTCTTCAAAACTATGTAGAAAAATAAAATATTAATAATGCATAAAGTTAAACAGTGGTAGAGCCCGCTTTAACATCTTCGCACGAATCGTCCCGGCCCGCCCGGTGAAATACCACGACCACACAGAAGACAGGCGTCAAGTGGAAGCAATTCCGCGTTTCGTCTGATGAGTGTGCGTCCCGGAGGCTTAATTTAGTCCTCTTTCCCTTCCCATCCTTTTTCTTATAAGGAAAGGATGGGATGTGGAAGTAGACTTTCCGGATGAGATGCATTGAATGGGAAAATATTTTCTTTCTGTGCATCCTCTCCTCCGTCGATCAAAGGTAGGCAACGCATATGCAATTGCGTATGTCTATGGCCAACGGTCACTTCGCTATTTCAGCGATTTCAGGTGGCCGCTCGCTCGTTTGCCATCTTATGATATAAAAAAGTTATAAAACACATAACTTATTTATTTGTTCGATTAATATTATTACAAAACCGATTCTCGATAGTTCATAGTTGTTTTTAATGCGCGTACGGTCGACAGTATAACAACCGTCCATTAAGAACAATATCAACTCTCATACAAAATTAATTCCATACTTTATAAGCGTGAATTGTCAAACTAATCTATCTTAGACACACTATAATACTGTCTAAAACTAGTGTACTACGATTTGGTTCGTGTTGGAACTTGTATTATAAATTTTAAATATTATTAATATACCAAAATGTGATCTATTTTTTGTTTTATCCTTCATATTCAAGCTTGAATGAATTCACAATCATTAATTTGAGATTCACGTCACAACGGATGTTCGTTGGGAAATTTTCAACGTTGATAATATCAGATTAATGCGCATTCGAGACGCTCGCAAATTTACTTTAAACCACAAAGACTGCATTCACATTATAGCGTAAGTCTTTGACGAGAATTTGAAACTAATTTGAACAAAATCAGTTTAATTTAAAAATCCATGCAATGGCAATTGTAATCATCATCAGGTTACTACACGTCCCCACCGAGGGGCCTCGGATGATTAGGCCATAGTCAACCACGCTGGCCAAGTGCGGGTTGGTTGACTTCACACATCTCTTTGAATTTCTTCTCAGATATGTGCAGGTTGCATCACGATGTTTTCCTTCACCGTAAGAATGTCGGATAAATGTACATATGTAAATCTGAAATCGAAAAACATATTGGTACATGGCGGGATTCGAACCCAAGACCTGCTGACAAGTTAAGTGTCTGACCCCTGAGCCACCGATGTATTATAATAGTAAAGAACTAGTTTATTTTATACTAGCAATAGTCTGCGACTTTGTATTTGCTATCTGGGGATCTGGGGACAGTACCTTTCCAACAATTGAATAATAGATTCTGTTGTTTCTTACTATCTTATTTCTTACTTTTATAAATACGAATGTTTAGATAGATGGATGGATAGTTTGTTTAGTATCTCCAGAACGCAAGGATCTCGCTGAAATTTAGTATTGATTTAAAACATAGTCTAGACAACTACATATGCTACCAATTAGGATTTTTTTTTATTCCGCGCGGGCGGAATTGCGGGCGACAGCTAGTTTATAATACCTTCAATGCTTCAGTAGGAAGCAAATTACTCATTGTTATAAATATTAAATTAGACGTTGCAAGATACCGTCTTTATAAAAATAAAACCTAATGTTAACTTTGTATTAAAATCGTGACAACTCATTTGATAGATTCTGTTTGTTTTTTTACCAAGAGATTGAAGCACTGCCGTCGAGGTAACGGGAATTAATAAAATAAATACACGAAAGCATTGACACTTTTGTCGGCATGTATATTGGAAGACCGGTTTCAGAGTGTTGCTACATTAAGACGCGAAAGCGTTGTAAGACTTCTTTACACGCGTAGAGAAATATATTGTCATCTCTCTTTTTCCAGGCACGAATGAAAGGGATAACAATATGTTGTTATTGTTTAATTATTTACGCTGCCTCAATGCTAAAACTGTCATCTTGTGTTTCGAAAATCGAATAATAAATGCTGTACTCCTTTGTTTATTATTTTGCATTCTTTTGACTATCAAATTATTTTTATTTTGGGAAATAAATATCAAAATACAATTAATTACAGAAACACAAGTTTTAATAAAAATCTTAACCGTAGGTTAGTAAAATAGTTATAGTCATAGTAAATAAAAAGAAATAGCAACATTAATTAATAGATTTCTTTTAGCACGCAAATTGTAACATGACGCATATTCTGTATCTTACTAATATTATAAATGCGAAAGTTTAGATGCATGGTTGTTTGTTTGAAGGTATCTCTAGAACGTCTGAATGGATCTTGATGATCGGCATACATATAAAACATAGCGTGAAAGTACACGTAGACTAATATTTATGTTTTCTTTTATTTCTCGCGGACGGAGTCAGGGTGAATCCACATCTTCTGTTTCCGCTTTTAATATAACCGCATCCTAAAATTGTTCACTTGAACAGGAATTGTCAATTAAGCGTTGTTAAATTTTTATGAAATGGCTTTCTATACTCAACATATCCCCGATAAAATAATTGACATCGCTATGAGAGATTTTAATATAAAGATAATTCCGTTTTTCCCATGTCTATTTGAATTTGTAAATATAATAGTATATACATTTAAGAAAAAATACTTTACCAAAAGAAACAAGCAAGCACCAGAATTCGCAGAATATATTTGCAGATGCCTTTAATCAACAGAGGAGGTAATACACACAAAGGGAATTCTTCTCTTACCAATACCCTCCCCTGCTTCAGAGCTTCTCCCATCCTTACCTTTTATGAAAAATATGGGAAGGGAAATCGTACACTCGTCAAATCTTCTGCGATTCGTAGACTCATTAAACAAAAAACCCTCTTATCGTTGCATAAGTGCACACGTGAACAATAAGAAAATTTAAATGGATGGATGGAAATTTGTTTAAAGTTATCTCCGACAATGTTGAACAAATTTTGATGAAATTTGACCCACATGTAGAACATAGTGGAAGAACGCATAGTCTACTTATTACTGTTTTTTATTTCGCGGAGAGTCGCGGGCCACAGCTAGTCTTTAATAATTTTAGTTTATCATATCTAGAATTACCAGTGGAAATACACCTTAAATTCATCAATGAGTGTACAAAGCCAATTTTCAGGTTATACATAGTAATTCGATAACGTGGCCTGACCGTGTTCACTCATTGTCACATTTCGCTGCAACCGCTTGGGAATGTAACTTGTTAGTCTTACTTGTAATCCCAAGACGAGGTAATATACCTTGTTCCGTTAATGTGTTAATTTATTGATACACTACTAACTTCCTTCACTTGGGATTAAAAAGAGTTTTTATTTAGTTAGTCTTATATACTTCTTCATCAGCCTTTATTTTTTAACTACCCGAGACTCCGTCCGTGCGAAATTAAAACAAAAATAGCAGGCTATGTGTTCTTCCAGACTATGTTCTACATGTATGCCAAATTTCATAGAGGTTCGTTCAGCCGTTCTAGAGATATCTTCAAACATCCATCCATGCATTTATCTAAACATTATATGGCCTATTATATATACTATAGACATATTTAAGAGAAATAATTCTTTTATACATATTTTTTGAGTAATTTAAACCGTTTATGCAACGCACGCAACGAAAGTCCTCAAATGTGAATAATTTTCCCCGTTTTTGCAACATTTCTCACTGACACTTCGCTCCTATTGGTCGCAGCGTAATATCATATAGGCTAAAGCCTTCCTCTATAAATGGACTATCCAACAAAAAAATATTTTTTCAAATCGGACTACTAGTTCCTGAGATAAGCGCGTTTAAACAAACTCTTCCGCTTTATGCACATTCAATCCCTTCAAGTTTTTGACTTCAGACTTTTTTAATTTATGTAGGTTTTAAATTTGATTTAGATCCGTACAGCCGTTGTAACATTCATCTTAAATTTGATATCATCATCGTCCATCTATGCTTTTAGCCAATTATTTGGAATCAGCCTTCTTTGTTCTTCTGACAGCATGATTCTTGGATTCTTGGTAAACAAAGTCGATTTCTCTAATATTCTTTTGGAATTAATATTAAAATTTGA
Source organism: Papilio xuthus (assembly GCF_000836235.2). Lineage (NCBI taxonomy): Eukaryota > Metazoa > Arthropoda > Insecta > Lepidoptera > Papilionidae > Papilio > Papilio xuthus. The sequence continues at coordinate 1,904,511 of NW_013532866.1, read as the reverse complement.
TTTATTCTAAATATTTGACCTCCTGTAAACTAAATGGTTTGACCTTTTTTGAAGCATGGGACATCATTCAAATCGGTTTTTTTATATTATAAGGTGGCAAACGAGCGAGCAGCCACCTGAAATCGCTGAAATAACGAAGTGTCCGTTGTCCATAGACATACGCAATTGCATATGCGTTGCCTACCTTTAATCGACGGAGGAGAGGATGCACAGATATAAAATATTTTCCCTTTCCATGCATCCTATCATCCGAAAAGTCCACTACCACTTCCCATCCTTTCCTTATGAGAAAAAGGGTGGGAAGGGAAAGAGGACTAATTTAAGCCTCCGCGACGCACACTCATCAGACGAAACGCGGAATTGCTTCCGCTTAACGCCTGTCTTCTGTGTGGTCGTGGTATTTCACCGGGCGAGCCGGGCCAATTCGTGCGAAGATGTTGAAGCGGGCTCTACACCGTATTTTTCCTCTGAATGATACAACATCGGACACGTGCAGGTTTTTTGTCTTTTTTTTAATTACAAAGGTTTCTACTCTATGCACTAATGGATTAATAAGAGCGGTAGTAGTCAGACGCCAAAAATGTACATTAAAACGGAAATTCAGCACGTGAGTCACGCGTTCGGGAAATTTAAATTAAACCGAGTCCGTACTGTTTTAATTGTCCTTTATATTAATCATAATGCGTCCGTCGCGCCGTCCGTCTGTTGCACATGTCAAATTAATGTAACGATTGTGGTCGTACGGATTACCGGAGTTTTAAATTCAATTTTAAACCGACCAAAGAGTTTTATTTATAAAATCCGATTTTATAAATGAAACCGGGAAATGTCTGACTGTGTCGTTTATTCTTTCAACTTGCGAGAAAACTATTTCTTTTGTCGCTATTTGATTTCCATTCACAAGAAAGTAAATGCGTTTATAATTTTTATGCGAGGAATTTCTTGTAAAGTTTTTAACATGAGTTTTTAGCTTATATTACTATTACCAGTGTACGCTTATCGTCTTCCTGTCCTTTTCTCTACTTAGTGTCGGCATAGCAAGTTCTTCTTCTTATACATCTCTATCAACCTCATATCCTCTTTCACCTAATACCTTCATACTTTCTCCAGTCTCCCTCTTTACAGCCATAAGACTATGCCTAAAGTTTTTTATTAATATAACTGAAACAAGCTAAATAATTTTATGTAATACATAGCGAGTCTTGTTCGTAACCATTTCACAGGAACAAAGTTAATAACACGTTGCATTTAAGCTTTGCTATTATCCGCAGAATTGTAGGGTGCTCGGGATTTGCTGAGCACTTTAAGAACAAGACCTCAACGCCCCGCCAGCGCCACTCCGAAACTGTCGAGTTAACGTGGCACGCGACAAATTACGAAATAGTGCAATTATTTCTTTATTTTTGAAATTAAAATTTTTGAAAAAATTTCCAATTTAAAATAGGTGTATTTGACTTCAGAAGTCTTGTTGTGGGTCTTGACCTTGAAGAGCAACTTAAATTAACTACCTACCCTAATTCTTTTACGCATCTCGTCTATAATTCAAACCCAAAGACAAATTGTTTCAATGTTATTAAAAGGTTCTAAATTAAATCTTTATAATATTATAAATGCGATTTTTAAGATGGATGGATGTTTGTTTGATGGTATCTCTAGAACTGAACGGATCTTGATGAAATTTGGCATACATATAGAACATAATCTGGATTAACACATAGGCTACTAATTAAGTTTTTTTTTTAATTCCGCGCGGACAGAATCGCGGTCGACCATCAGTCTTGTATTGCTACATTAACTTTATATTTGACTTTAAAGTACAAATACAAGATAGTTAATTGATGACATTTAACTGTTCGTAACTAACCTTCGTTCAAATTGTCGGCGACAAAGCTTTGAGCGGCACTTGTTAATTAACTGAACGTTACAAGGAGGTTTAAATGCGGTTCTTTTTAATGACTTTCTTAAAATAACGACTTTAAAAAGCTTTGTCGTATGAAGAGATACATTCCAAAGCGTTTTGTCTACATACTTCGTTTCTATAATTTAAATAAATGGGTTGCATAATGTTTTTCACCATTAATAGTTAGTTATTACGCACTAGCTGTAGTCCGCGATTCTGCGCGTTATATGTGTGTGTTCTTAAGTCCTATGTGTTCTTACAGGCTATATTCTGCTCTACCAAATCAGCGTGATACATGCAGCCGTTCTGGAGATACCTTCTAAAATTCATTCATCCAAACATTCGCATTTATAATATTAGTAAGAATAAACTATCGATTCAGGAAATCAAATATATATAACCTCACCCAAATTAACTATCAAATGGCTTTATAAAAAATCAAACTGTGTCTGTTCTTTGTTATATGTAACCAGCATATTAAGACCTGTTACAATAGTCATTTAGTAGTAAAATTACGTAATGTTACGTTTAAAATAAATTTATATGAAGGTCTAAAATGAATTGATGCGTAAAAGCTTTTGTCGTTTTTTTAGGTTGCGCGTAGATTCTTTTGTGACAGTAACGACTGTGTGGGCGAACAAGCGCCTTATAGTTATAATTATGCAATTTTTTGTCGTTCTGTATGTCACTGATAGTTTCTAAATTTTGTCAGATTTTAATCGGACTGGAGGATTACATATTTTTATCTAAATTTTTAATTGATGAAAGACCAATGAAAGTATGGATGTATTGTGTGGAACAGGATATGCGTAAGAACTGGATGGATTCAGATATGACGGCTGATATAGATGTATGGAGGAGTACATACTGTGCCGACCCTCCTTAGAGATAAGGGCAGGTAAAGTCAAGTCATCTTTACCCCTCTCTCATATTATTCTTAAATATTATAAACTCTAAAAGTAATTACATACAAAAAACAATGAAACTTCGACAGTTCTTAAACTGTCGAATCATAATTTCGTTAGCTTTTGACGATTTAGAATAAGCCTAGTTAGATTATTAATAGCCGAAATTCATAATCAATCGGTGACAATTGTACTACACGCTTTTATCTATTCGAATAGGCATTTTTTATACAGTTACGAAACTAAGCATTGTAATAAATCTACTTGAGCAATTCTAACCGTGCGTTTCTTGTCGTCTCTTTCTTTTTTGTAATAAAAAACTGGGATACTGATATGTTCATTGTAGACAAGTGAAAACGTAAACTGGTTAATAATTCGATATCGATTCGCTTTTGTCTTAATCTGAGAGATTTGACTTCAACAGAATTATATTTATTGCATCAGCTTTCTGCCAACGGCCATAACTATTTATTACTTTAATTAAATATGTTATAGTATACTAGACTATGTTCTATATGTATGTCAAATTTCATCGAGATCTGTTCAGCCGTTGTGGAGATACCTTTAAACATACATACATCTAAACATTCGCATTTATAATATTAGTAAGATTTATTTCAAACATCCAATAACTACCACTGTACTTTACCAAGTGTACATCTTACCGTGTCGATGGATGGATGGATGTTTGTTAGGTATCTCTAGAAAGGCTGGATGGATTTCGCTAAAATTTACATGTAGAACATAGTCTGGAAGAACACATAGGTTAGGTACTAAGCAGTTTTGAATGACGCGCAGAGTCGAACAATAGCTAATATAAGAATAACTCCGTAACTCAGAACTCTAGACGGAATTAAAAAAAAATGAAACCATAAAACAACAAAATATATGATCTCCGTGGAACACCTGCCCTAATTACAAGACCTAATACGAATCAAACCTGTTCACATGTACAAAAACAAACACACGCAAATAGCAACTCTTTAACAAAACAATAATACTTATCTCTATTGTTATAAGATTCTAAATCGAATACTTTCAAGTTTTTCAACTTAAACTTATCTTTGTCATTCCGTACTCATCTCAACGACTTTTTTCCAAAACAACTACTTTATAATATCTTTTTTATTTAATAGCTATTTACAAGGTTTTCGAGATACTGGTCGTTATTTTTAAAAGAGATTTGTTTTTTTCTAATTCGCACTTGACACGTATTCGGCTTTTTTAGGTTAAAAACGGAAAATTAAGGTTGTAACAGCAGGAGGTAACAAAGTTTTTTGATCGATAGATAATATTGTACTATGTGAAAACGACTATCACTGTGTTAGTTTTTTTTCCTTTAAACTAAGTTTCTAATAACATAAGTTAGCTGTCTTATTAAATTTCTAACTAATATTATAAATGTAAATGTTTGGATGGATGTTTGTTTGAAGGTATCTCCAGAACGGCTGCACGGATCTCGCTGAAAGGCATACATGTAGAACATAGCCTGAAAGAACAAATAGGCTACTAATTAAGATTTTTAACTTCCGCCCGGACGGAGTCGCGGGCGACAGCTAGCAACATAATAAAAAAGTGAGCTCTTTTATAAAATTTCGTTCCTTATAAATCTACAGATTAAAAAAATTTAAAAATATATATTGTTGTTATCTATATAAGATACGTAGCGTCATTTTAAAACTCGCTTAGGTAAGTCTTTGTCTCGCAAACTCGAATACAGAATAACTATTTTCCTACTATAAAAAGATCGTTCCATTTTCTACCACATTAAAAGAATAAAAACGAGAAATGCTAATAAATAGTCTACAGTAAGATTCAAATGTCAATCTATATTCATAACATAAAAACGTTAATACTTAGTTAACGAAAGTTATTGCCGTACTCAGAGTTTGTCAATATAGGCCTTAGCGTAGGTTTCACATAATCTTACTTATATTATAAATGCGAAAGTTTAGATGGATGTCTGTTTGAAGGTATCTCAGGAACGGCTCAACGGATCTTGATGAAATTTGGCATAGATGTAGAAAATAGTCTGGAAGAACATAGTATAATTAGCGAGAATTAGTTGTTTACATAGGCTAGACTATAGACTTTATTTATTTAATTATGAAATGTTTTCTACCAAACTACATAAACATAATACATGTCTTTATTTAGTTCAGTTTAATATATATTTAAATACGATATTATGTTATTTTTTTATTATAATACCAACTGCTGGTCAGATCGTAAAAATAATGTAAAAGATGATTAATTACATTTAAAATAAAATAACTTTATATTAAATTAATGAAGAACTTTAAAAGTTAAAGGTACTTAAGATTTATTAACTAACATACTCGTAAATTTATCGTATTTTTAATTTCTAATGTTACATGTTTGTAAAAACAAGTAAATATATTTATTTATTGCAAATCAAATGCATTTTCAATTGTAATTAATTAAATAAGTTTAAAACTTACAATTACATACCTCATAAAATTTAAAAACACAATCCCAATAAAACTGCAATTAATCCATAAAAAAAAAAAACAATCTTTAAAACACAAAAGAAAATCACAACACAACACTGGCTGTACGAACTAAACTTTTGATACTGAATAAAAAAAAACAAAATGTCAAACGCGTTCGAAGAGTAAACGCGCGAAACCCTTCCAGCGAAACGTCAGAATTGTCAAAACAAAACGTTGGGTCAAAGGGCATAGAGTAGACGTCCGCTTTGGCGCCAAGTTGACACAGCACTGAGGTAACGAATGGATCACAGAAGTGAGCGGGCGGTGCAGACGAACTTGTGTGCACTATACGCTTGATAAGCCGCGCTGTGACTGCATTCGACGCGTTTGAAGTCACACGAGGGCCGAAGTGAAACAGAGCAGTTGATATTGCAGCACTTCTATTGTTTTAACCTACGAGACAGGCAGAGAGACAGTATTGTCACTAAAGCGTTTGTTTAAAAGCAAAGCATTTTGTTTTGTCTACTTTTCTACCCTCGTGATATATTATCGACTGAGCAAAATGCCTACGTTCGAAATTCAAAAGTCGATTCTGTTTTGTTTTACTCTATTCAAATAAATTCTTAGTTGACTGCATTTAAAGAAATTAATTTTAAAAAGAAAAAATCAATGAATTATTAAATAGACATCGTTTGGTATAAAGAAAGAGATAAAAAATGTTAGTTCTATACGTGACAGAAAGCTAACCTCAAAAATATAACTAAGAACTAACCTCACAAAAAACCCAACAAATTTTAATGTCAATAATGGTGCGTTAGTAGGTAAATTCTTTTTTATGCATGCCATTATGTTAGTGTTAATATAAATAAAATCATACATAAAACACGACTATTTGGACATGACATACGTATCGAGTCGAATAAAATTTTCGAACAGACATCAAATATTATTCGCGTCGAAGCCCGCGCTCTATAGATGGGTAAATGTCTTTGACTATGCAAAAACGGACTAGGCAAAGAAATGCAGTTATCTATACTATTATTATAAAGAGGAAAGATTTGTTTGTTTGCGTTGATTAGGCACCGCAACTACTAAACCGATTTGAAAAAAATCACTACTGGGAAGCTACACTATCGCTGTCTTACATAGACTATATTTATTGCTAGTTTTTTTTTAATTCCACGATTAAGAAGTCGCGGGCGATAGCTAATATTAAATAAATACAGCCACTTTGTGGACAGTTAGCTAAGATGATATGATTATCTTAAATCTCATGTAAATATTACGCTAATCGTCTTTCCTAACGCACAAAGCGACCACACAAACAAGCAAGAAACTCGTTAATACTTACTCACTACTATTATCATCAACTTCTTTCCTATTAAGTCTTTACAATATGTACTAATCTCCCATGGATATCTATCAGCTTCGTATCTGAAGTTTAAAAATTTTATTCGTTTTTTTACCTAGTGGAGAATGCGCACGCTTACCAGATCCTGTCTCTTAAACATCAAAGTCCTCGCTCCATAGATGTGTAAATGTAGCCCCAATTGAAATTCTATTTCCATTCAACTGGGTGAGGTTTCAAATTATTTTTCATGCTTTAGACTGCGTTCACATACGACTAAAATACATATATATTTTATTTACTTTGTTGCAAATAAAAGAATAGGTTAGTTATTTTTATTCACGCGTTTGCATTATTTTGAATAATAATTGCTAGTGTTTGGAATTCACAATGTTAGTTACCATAGTCCTTTGAAACGGCTTTACCTTTTTTGTTATGAAATTTTATATTCATATTCATTAGGTTTGAGAATCGGTTACTATTATTACTCCGCGTGTACGGAGTCGCGGGCGATAGCTATTGTTTTTACATAGGCAAGGAGATCTGTTTAATATTTATTCCGCCATAAAGAATATTACTAACTAGATATTTGGATTATGTACTTGTGTGTTATAAAAGTAAATTCCAAACCAACCAGTCTGCAGTCTCTGCCTACCCCAGAATGTTATGGCCGTAAAATGTATCTTTCTTACTAATCTTACTAATATTATAAATGCGAAAGTTTAGATGGATGGATGTGTAGAACATATAGAACATAGTCTAAAATAACACATATGCTACTAATTATGTTTTTAATTCCGCACAGACGGAGTCGCGTGCTACAGCTAGTGTATTATAAAATAACTTTGATATAAACAGCGCCTTATGTTTATGAAAAATGCATCGCCAATTGACAATCCGATTGTTTAATTGATTCATTCAACGAATCGCAATTCCTCGAGATCGAAATAATTAACGCAATAGGCGATGCTTTCCAATACAATACAGACGGAATATTGCCAATGATGGAATATATGAATCTCGTAATGAAGATTGAGAAATCCATTTTTTTAATTGTTTTTTATACTGCAGTTATCAACTGTTGTCTGTCGAAACATTTTGTGATTGTATATCGTATTTCTTTTTAGAACAAACATCTAAAGACTATTGGTTCGTAGTCTTTTTTGCATATATTCCTTATGCTAAAATACAAGTGAGTTTCTTTTTTTCTTGATGTATTTTTTTTTCTTTTTGTTGCTTGTAATTTTTTTTGTTAGACATTTTACCTTACTTATATTATAAATGCGAAAGTTTAGATGAATGGATGTATGGATGAATATTTGTAAGAAGGTACTTCCAGAACAGCTGTATGGATCGCACTGAAATTTGACATAGATGTAGAACATCATCAGCTCACTATATGTCCTTATCGAGGGGCTCGGCTTACCCTAAATCAAGGGTGACTAGGACATAGTCAACCACGCTAGTCAGGTGTGGGTTGGTTTACTTCACACATATCTTTGAATTTCTTCTCAGATATGTGCAGGTTGCATCACGATGTTGTCCTTCACCGTAAGAACGTCGGATAAATGTACATATGTAAATCGCAAGTCGAAAAACACATTGGTACATAGCGGGATTCGAACCCAGGACCTGCAGATTGCAAGTCAAGTGACCCCTGAGCCACCGACACTCTGAATCTTATTGATTGATGTAGAATATCGTCTGGAAGAACACATAAGGTTACTTAGTTGTTTTTAATACCGCGTGGAGAGTCGCAGGCAAGAACTAGTAATTATTAGAAGTCATCACAGTTGAATTAATAAAATTATTCGTTAAAAATGTTCTACTTCCAACAAAATAATCGTCATATTTAGTTGTAGTTAAATAAAATAGAATCAAGTCAATATCCACTTTCGCTTTGATCTCGTATAAGCTTGCACCTGCCGACAAGTTTTAACAGCATGTGCGAGTGAAACAGAATATACTATTTAATTCCTCAACTATAAGTACGATAGAGATAGTTGTATTATAAAAACTTTAGAACTAAAGATGCCTTAACAGGACGACACAAAAAATTGTTTGTTTTATGTTTAGAACAGAATCTTGGATACTTATTTTTAATCGTTTTAATTCATCCTATTTATTTTACAGCCAGTAACTTGTTCCAGCTTATTTTATGTAGATGGATAGTTTTTAATAACATTAAGGTTAGGCAAAGAATTACTTAGTCGAAAACAAATAAGGTTATAAAATATTGAACCTGCTTTTTATGCACAAAGTAATTTTTTTTATTAATAAAATATTAACAGATTTTTTTGTAAATTTACTAAATATTTCTTTCACCATTCCAACTAAGCTCTAGTCTTGTGCTAGGATATGGTTTACGACAATAGTCGAATGGTGGGATTCGAACCCCCGACCTCTTGATCGGAAATCCGTACCCTTAACCATTAGGCTATTGACGCTTTTTGGAAACTTTAAAAAATGACCGAATATTCGATTTAAAAAGATTAATACATAGCATCAAAACAACGTTGTCCAATCTCACTTCTTACTGTTACTATAATAATATTATAAATGCCAATGTTAAGATGGATGTTTGTTTGAAGATATCTCCGGAACGACTCAACGTATCCTAATGAAATTTGACACAGATGTATAACGTAGTCTGGAAGAACACATAGGCTATTTATTAAGTTTCTTTTGGACGAAGTCGCGGGCATCTAGTATCTAATAAAATTACAATAAAACTCATTAGCGACTTAAAACAAGTTCAAAGAACGTTAAAACATTTGAAGACCATATCAAAGACCGGTCTATCGATTAGTTTTTACTATCACCATGTCTGTCATTTGTTTCCTTTACTGGTCATATAAGTAAAAAAACAGACTATTTGTCAAGTTACTAGATTTGGTAAAGCCCTTAAATGCAAGGCAAGATTTTTAGTAGCATTTTTTTTTAATTCAAATGACATTTAAAATCGAATATGCAGATGTTACTAACAATTTATATTCACATTCACAGACTATTTCGTGCTGGACTCATCGCTGTTCATACTTGTAGCATTCGTTGTGCTATATTTGGCTCGTTCACGTACCGACACGTGTTGCCGGCTCAAAGGTCTGACATCGACTGACGTCCCCTCTCTCCGGCATGTACTTATGGCGTGTACGCTCGAGACAAACAACACTACGTTTACGCATACACTACATCCCTTCCTTTTTTTAATATATTTAATATTGCTAAGTATAGGTACTGGTATTCTAAAACTATCAATTAATGGAATACAAGTATACATGAAATTCGATATCCTAAGTTTCTCTACACTTCTACATGTATATCCATTTTGTAAGTTTAATAAACTTAGATTCAATAACAATTTTCTATAAATTCACTTAATAATTATTTTCACAACAACTGCATAGATATTTGTTACCATCCTATACTTATCTTCCATGTTTCCATTATTTCTTCCTTCTATATATGCTCTACTTCCTTCCATTTGTTATTTAGAACGCGCTAGTGTCCCTCAATTCTTTTTAAATAAACTTATTTTCGTCTTGAGATTTGTCACGTTAAAATATTCCGAACTTCAATATCACCATCAATACCTGTCTCTACCGTATGGGAAGCAGGATTTTAATTGACGCTTACTTTGTTATCTTTGTGTAAATTATTAATGTCGAAGCCAAATATTTTGCTAAAAAGATATGTTTAATAATTTACAGTACTTAAAAGTACTTAACAGTTTGAATGTATCCTAGACGTGATAATTTACGCTAGTAGTAATAATAAAATTTTACTCTCTACTATGAATGTTATGCACTATAGACACAGTACTAGTTGGTTGGAACACCAAAAGCTGTAACTGATGTAACTGTGCCCGCGACTTCGCTCGCACGAAATACTGACTTGGATAGCATTTCAATCACTTAGGCTAATCACTTAATATTACTAAGTTTTATACTGAAACATATTAAACCCACTAAATACTCGCACAAAATTCACATATTCCAATACATCAAAATCAGTCCATGACAATGGTCCCAGGCTCCTGTCCATCAATGTACCAAACCTCATCCAAATTGGCCCAGCAGTTCCCGCTCGAAAGATGGTCAGATAGACAGACAGACAGATGAAGCCACCCTCGCATCAATAAGAATGTTCTGTCCCTATATTATGGAATAGTCAATGATAATTTTCTTTTTCTAATACATAACCTGAAAATGACTAACTTACTATGTTAACAATTTAATGTTTCTTCTCCTTCAAAGATGTTATATTTTCTATTGAATGAAGGTTTCAAAAGTCAAGACTTATACCTTTTTTATATTTAATTACCAAATTTATTTCCCAGCTTATTTGAGATCTTTCAACCCACAACACAGAGTCACTGACGGTATTTAATTATGTTGAACTTTATATTTAACTTGATGGACAATATTTAAATACCACTATAAGTTTTCAATTTATCAGATGTTCAACCTATATGTAACAATGAATTGCTAATGACTACTCTGAACATAAATAAACATAAAGAGACAAACTCTTTGTCCCTTCTTTTCACAGGTCAGCAAATGAACTTGTCATTGCCGTTTATGTTCTCTAATGTTATTTACAATCAAACAGTAGCTATTATGTATGAAAATAGTTAAGTTATTTGTAAAACTAAGCGATAGCATTTTATTCCACTATCGTTTTTTTTTCAGCTCATAATAATCCAAATGGAATGCCATTTAAAAGTAAAGTTATATGTCAACAAGATCTCTCTGATTTTAAACACACTTTTAGGCGGTATGCTAAAGTCGTTTTAATAAGTCGATAGTGCGATTTTGGTTCAATATTTCATAAATCGGTATTTCTACTCCCTAAATTGAGTTTCAAGCCGTTAAAACTTAATTCAAGTTGACTCACCAATTTTTTGCGGGTTATTGATAACAAAATCCAGCTTCAACATACCCCGACTGCGACTAGTGTGTCCTCAGCGAGGAGTTGCCTAAACAGCGACTTTTACAATGAATTCCTCCATGACTTGGTCCAATAATTATGATATACTCGAAGTTAATAGTATCTCTGGAAACTTCACCAATCCAGCATTAGCCACGGATTCGTTAATAAAGCCAATTATGATGACTTTAGTAAATTTATAAAGATGACAGTAACAACTTATAAAGCTGTACTCCTTCGTATGTTATACATATATCTCTTTCCACTCACTTTCGGCACAACCATTAGACTTGATCGCCGAGTGCTGCGTTTATTAATCTTAATTTAGTTACCTCTCACCTTAATTTAGTTAACAGTTTGCCTCACAGAAATTTTAGCTTCAAACTTCTTACCACTCGTAATATCAATTTATCGATCTGGGTTTCAATCTTCATAATTTATGTACTTGACAACTTTTCAGGCTGTAAATGAACTTATCGATTTAACGATTAGATGATCTAAGCAATTTAATGGTCAGCCGTGCTGCTTTCATGTCTGTAAGACATGACTGATCTAACCAATTTAATGGTCCGCTATGCAGCTTTCATGTTTGCAAGACATGAATCATCTAACCAATTTAATGGTCAGCTG
>NW_013532866.1:1891840-1892140 GCF_000836235.2 Papilio xuthus | reverse complement strand
AGCTATGCAGTTTTCATACTTGTAAGACATGAATCATCCAACCAATTTAATGGTCAGCCGTGGTGCTTTTATACCTGTAACAATTCAATGATCTAACCAATTTAATGGTCAGCCGTGGTGCTTTTATACCTGTAACAATTCAATGATCTAACCAATTTAATGGTCAGCCGTTGTTCTTTTATATCTCCAAGACACCAATGATCTAACCAATTTAATGGTCAGCTATACTCTGTAGACAAGTGCGAAAGTTCTTCTTCTTCGTCGTTACAGTTTTGTCAGATTGGTCATGGTCATCAAGTA
>NW_013532866.1:1804413-1891806 GCF_000836235.2 Papilio xuthus | reverse complement strand
TGCCGCGAGCACTCGCTCAAACAGTTTGCACGCCTCGTCAAGCAGCACGATGGGGCGGTAGGCCGACGGCGAGTCGGCCGGGCGCCCGTGCTTCCTAAGAAGCACGAGCTTGCCTGTTTTCCACCGCCGCGGGACACAGCCAGTAACTTGTTCCAGCTTATTTTATGTAGATAGATAGTTTTAATAACATTAAGGTTAGGCAAAGAATTACTTAGTCGAAAACAAATAAGGTTATAAAATATTGAACCTGCTTTTTATGCACAAAGTAATTTTTTTTATTAATAAAATATTAACAGATTTTTTTGTAAATTTACTAAATATTTCTTTCACCATTCCAACTAAGCTCTAGTCTTGTGCTAGGATATGGTTTACGACAATAGTCGAATGGCGGGATTCGAACCCCCGACCTCGTGATCGGAAATCCGTACCCTTAACCATTAGGCTATTGACGCTTTTTGGAAACTTTTAAAAATGACCGAATATTCGATTTAAAAAGACTAAATACATACCATCAAAACAACGTTGTCCAATCTCACTTCTTACTGTTACTATAATAATATTATAAATGCCAATGTTAAGATGGATGTTTGTTTGAAGATATCTCCGGAACGACTCAACGTATCTTGATGAAATTTGACACAGATGTATAACGTAGTCTGGAAGAACACATAGGCTATTCATTAAGTTTTTTTGGACGAAGTCGCGGGCATCTAGTATCTAATAAAATTAATTACAATAAAACTCATTAGCGACTTAAAACAAGTTCAAAGAACGTTAAAACATTTCAAGACCATATCAAAGACCGGTCTATCGATTAGTTTTTACTATCACCATGTCTGTCATTTGTTTCCTTTACTGGTCATATAAGTAAACAAATCCAGACTATTTGTCAAGTTACTAGATTTGGTAAAGCTCAAATGCAAGGCAAGATTTTTAGTAGCTTTTTTTTTTAAATTCAAATGACATTTTAAATCGAATATGCAGATGTTACTAACAATTTATATTCACATTCACAGACTATTTCGTGCTGGACTCATCGCTGTTCATACTATTTAATAGTTTTTTTTCCAATATGATATTCTCTATATAACGTATCGCGTACCATTGATTCATCATCGATTGCCTTGAGCATAGGTCCCGATTCTCCATAGTTCTTGATCCCCCAAGGATCCCAAGTGCAGGAAACGTGGCCATTGGCTATTGTAGACCGGTGACGTTCTATTTAGAGATCCCGCGACCGTATCATCGCAGTGCACGGCCACCGTGGGATTTTTAGTCAGCGCAAATACGACGTTGTGCCCACAAGGGTGGTAAGCGTAAGGCTTTTTCCCCACGATAAAAAGGCTCTACCTTTAAGTAATTTTATCTATCCCTTATAATAAAAATATAAAAATTTCGTGTCACGATGTATGTTCGCGATAAACTCCGAAACTACTGAACCAATTCTTATCAAATTTTCTAAGCATCTGTTACAAGGTTAAATTTGAGAGATAGGGTAGTTTTTAACCCAATTAACATTTCCGAGCGGACGGAGTCGCGGGCGATAGCTAGTGTATGTATATTTCTACATTTTGTTCTAGTTTTTTTTTTTAATAATTAAATCCTAACTAAGCTATATCGAAGCTATTCTTGCGTGATTTAATTAAAATTAATTATTTAATAATCGCAAAATATATTTTTAATCGTCTACAACCAAGTGGTTTACTTAACGCATGGCTTACAATTTCATATAAAGCCTGGCGTAAATGTAACTTAAAGTACATAACTTAATAAGTTACGTTAGCGTAAAGTCCTTGTTTTAATTAAATTGCAGTGCTCAAGTTACCTGCAGCTTAAAAAGTTTTTTTATAATCCTATCCGGTATTAGAAAAATTAAATCTTAATATGACTAATATAATGCTTCGTTGGTTTAGAAATTTATATTACTAAAAAATTACTTACCATAAAGTATAAATGCATATTAATATTATAAAGAGAATGGATTTAGTTGTTGATTTTTTTCTATTGAACAGAGCAGAACAGAGTATTGACGAGCGTCGGTGGCTCAGGGGTCAAGCACTTGCCATCTGCAGGTCCTGGGTTCGAATCTCGCCATATACCAATGTGTTTTTCGGTTTCCGATTTACATATGTATATTTATGTGACGTTCTTACGGCGAAGGAAAACATCGTGATGCAACCTGCACATATCTGAGAAGAAATTCAAAGATATATGTGAAGTCAACCCGTACTTGGCCAGCGTGGTTGACTATGGCGCAATCACCTTAACTTAGGTTAGACTCTGAGCCCCTCGGAGGGGACGTACAGTGAGCTGATGATGATGATTGAATAGACTACGAAACTACTGAACCGATTTGAAAAATTCTTTCACTGTTGGGAAGCTACACTGACAGAGGCTATATTTTTTCTAGATTTTTTCAGCGCAGACGATGCGACTACTATTGTATATCTTATCTTTACTAATATTATAAACGTGTATGTTTAGATGGATGTTTGATTGAAGGTATCTCCAGAACGGCTGAATGGATCTTGCTGAAATTTGGCATAGATGTAGAACACAGTCTGGTAAACTTTTTAGCTGAAATCTGGATGTTAAAAATTCTAAAAATTCCATTATATTTTAGGGTTATAAATCATGTCATCATCAAAATCTGTCTAGTGGTTAAGAAACATATTACGAACAAACATTCATTGTAGTTTTTAATTTAAAAAGAGAAGATTTATTTATGTACTTTTTCGTGTACATAGCATGTACTAATATAGAATTTTCAATGCTGTTAAAACTGTTAATATTATAAAACTTTAAAAAACTAGTTTCAATTGACAAGCTTTACACGTATCCCATTTTTTATCTTATTATTTCGCGTTGCGCAAACCACAACCATGTAGGGTGCTTTCATACGTCAAAGCATGCGACGTATGCACGCCTCGAAGAAAACAAACCAAGTCTTCGGATAGGGCTGTGCTCTTCGGGTTTTACAGTCAAAGAAATTAATTCCCTTCCCATATATGTCATGCACTCACTATAAGAGTTATAATTTGGCACGTATGTAAATATCGACAACTCTACCCATAAAAATTCTGTGGAACAACAATGATTTCGGGTCAGATTTTGTGAAAAAATAAATAAATAGATGACTTTTTTTATATAAGTCATAAGATGGCAAACGAGCGAGCGGCCACCTGAAGTCGCTGATATAGCGAAGCGACCGCTGCCCATAGACACACGCAATTGCATATGCGTTGCCTACCTTTAATCGATGGAGGAGAGGGTGCACAGAAAATATAATATATTCCCTTTCCGTGCATCCTCTCGTCTGGTAAGTCCACTTCCACTCCCAATCCTTGCCTTATAAGAAAAAAGGTGGGAAGGGAAAGAGGACTAAATGAGGCCTCTGAGACGCCTGTCTTCTGTGTAGTCGTGGTATTTCAACGGACGAGCCGGACCAATTCGTGCGAAGATGTTAAAGCGGGCTCTACCACTTTTAAAATTATTACGTATTTCTTGTCTTCTCCAAGGATCAAGGGTGTTCGATTATTTATTCATAGTCGGTCAATGGTTGGCAAGTCAACGATCGTCTTTTGTTTAGCCCTCTACATTAGGGTCTGGGTTTCTGTTGTTCGTCAACGTGTCATTTCCCTTCTCACCCTGTTCTTATAAAGAAAAGATGGGAAGGGATTTGATCTTTCTGTGTCCTCCGTCTATTAATGATAGGCAAGACTGCAATTGGGGATATCTCTGGTCAGAAATTTTCGGTATACTCAGGCCGTTTACTCGTTTGTTAATTTTTTATATCAGTGTTTGGGTCTATGTTTGTAAGTTGCCAGCCCTACTTCGGGAGCCAAAGTACACGCTACCTTATTATAACTGGATTATTAAATAAAACAAGCAAGGCAGGATCGGAGATCGACATCATATCTCTCTGTCTACCGCCACGCGACGGTATACCCATCTTTATTACACATTAATAATTTTGATGTACACCTCTCTGTCGCACGGCACACTTATATATCCATCTCTGTCTGTTTGGGTTAACGCTCTCAACATCCGTTTAAAACAGGTATCGAGAAGTGACAGGTGCGAAACAGCTTCGCAAGTACATTCCTTTGCGAGATTTCTTTTCGAGAAACCAAAACTTGTATCAACTGTACCAATTTGTGTTCAATAATATGTACTTATTTTAAGAACGATTAACAGTTATATTTTTAATTGCAGAACAAAAAAAAATAAAAAAAATCATTTAAACAAAATTCGTAGTTTTTTTATTAATATAAACAAAGGTACCATATAAAAATCAATTGCTGTTCGTTAGTTTTGCTAAAACTCGAGAACGGCTGAACGGATTTATCTTATCTTGGTCTTGAAATGTTCGTGGAGGTCTAGGGAAGGTTTAAAAGGAGAGAAAAATTTGAATAATTGCCGGGAAAACTTTTTAGGAACTTTTTTTTTAATCACGCGTGGACGGAGTCGCGGGCCACAGCTAGTTTACAATAAAAGTGTATAAAAACCTATTGCGAGTTTGTCCAGTCACTTTGGTACTACGTAAAGTTCTTGTTTATTTACTCTTTTATTTACTCGTTTCAATAAATAAATTCCAGCTTGATATCTTCACGCGTTTTTGAGAAAAAGGGTCTTGACAAACGGACGGACGGTCAACAAAATGATCCTATATGGTTTCCGTTTTTTTCCTATGATGTACGGAACCCTAAAACGGATTAAATATAAACTTATAACTACAAGAAAATATAGATTATTAAATTTCGATATTAATTTTTAACATAAAAATATGTTAAAGTATATATTTAAGTGGTATATTGCATAGTTCTACGTAGTACATCACGTCCACATCCATTTCGGATTTACGACACCCAAAAAAGTTTACGATAGAATTTAGTATACCGCAAATGTTTTGACCAATTTGGACTTCACTATTTTAGGTTTTTGATAACGAATTTTTACGATACTACATCAAGATGAATAGAGTACTCTTTTATGTTTAAAGTTAATACTTTGACAAAAAAAATCTATTTAAAAATGCCATGACAATTTACTTATGAATACTTAATACAATTTAAATTAAATATAAAAATTTATTTCTTAATTATTAATATCAAAAACGTCTTTAGATAGCCTTAAATATGATTATTTACTAACTGTCTTATAACTTCATAGTCTACGTGTTCTTCCAGACTGTGCTTTACATCTATGCCAAATTCTAGTAAGATCCAAGACAGGCGTAATGGAGATACCTTCAAACAAACATTCATCTAACCGTTAAAACATTTGCAATTATGTTAGTAATATTAATTACCAACACATAAATAATCTTACTAATATTATAAATGCCAAAGTTTTAATGGATGGATGTTATAAAGTATCTCCAAAGCGTCTGAACGAATCTTGCTAAAATTTTATCACAGATGTAGATAATCTAGAAGAACACATAGACTACTAAAGTTTTCTTTAATTGCGCTCGAACGGAGTTGTTGGCGACATCTAGTAGAATATATTTTTAATATCACTGTAGCACTATAACTTTTAATGTTATTATATAGCCCTAGTATTAGTTTTTATGACAAACTATCTAGTGTCAATCAGAAAGCGTGCAGACGACATATCAAGCGATACATATTTTATTACAAGCTTTCTTAATTTACTCAATGCAACTTTCTCTTGACATATCACGTCGCATTTAAGTCATGAGCAACGGTAACATAGCTTAATAAGTAGCCTATGTTCTTCTACACTATGTTCTACTATGCCAAATTTCAGCGAGATCCAATGAACTGATCTGGAGATACCTTGAAACAAACATCCATCTAAACATTCGCATTTATATTTATAAAAGATTACGTTTTTAAAATAAAGTTTATTGAATTTACTTTTCAAATAGCTGTCTGCGATATCATGTCCGTGAAATTAAAAATTAACAGATAGCTTCACGTAATTTTTTTCCGAGATCTTAAATATCGATCTCTGGTTATAAATATCATCCAGATCTGTTTAATGCGCAAAAACTTTCGCATTCAAAAGATTCAACACAAGTAAGATTAATTAAAAAAAAAGAAAAAACATTGACACTTCACATCTGCAGTTAAGTGAGTTTTATTCTTAAAAGCCTCTTCGCTAAACATTTGCAAGTGTTAACACTTATCTAATACTTTAAGTGTTAACACCGAAGTGCAATTTGTAAAGTCGACGACAAAAAAAGCGCAACATTTTGTCCAGAATTCACTTTAATTCAGTGAAAAGAAACCGAAATGTTTTTAGCAACTTTTTAATTTATGTTCCTAATTATTTGTCTGTATTACTCCAAAAAAATATAGTTATAGTGTGTCTATTTAAGATCGATTAGTTTGACAATTAACTAGATGTGGGTTGAGTAAAATATATTAAGATTTTTTTCAAATTTCGATAGTTGTTCTCATAGAACTTGCAATCGAAAATTACGTGATTATTGCTTTTGAATTACAATATAAATAAAATTGTTTCTTCCTATTCCTACTTTATCATTCATAACTACATAAATAAATAAGACATTTAACCAAAAATTACGATGTTGAAGAACAAAAAAGTTTTTTTTAAATTTATTTTGCAATACATAGTCAAATAATTGTAATAAATTTGAAAAGAAAAAACATCTAATTTATAGTACCCATTTGTTCGATTAATTTTAGTACCTGGATGACCGGTATTTTTTTTTTAAATTGTGTTTTTTGGAAATTATATTTAAGTACGAATTACTAATAAAATGATGAAATATGAATAATATTTTTCGATCTTACCGATAGAAAAAGTTAAGTTTATATTTAAGTTGATTATCGATAAAACACGAATAAAATGACATTTTCTAAAAATGATTCCTAGCTAGATCGATACATCGCCCCCGAAACCCTCTATATACTAAATTTTATGAAAATCGTTGGAGCCGATTCCGAGATTCCAATTATATATACAAGAATTGCTCATTTAAAGATATAAGATAAGATTACAAGACCGATTCTTGATAGTTCACATTTTTTCGTTGTGCGCGACGGATCTTCACTATGACAAGCGTCCATTAAGTACAACATTAATCGTCATACAAAATTAATTCGATATTTTATAGGCGTCAGTTGTCAAACTAATTTATCTTAAATAGACACACTATAGATTAGTTAAACACGTGTTTTAACCTTTTGATAGCCGATGATTAATTTGAATAACAACGACTGAGTTCAATTTCAAAGTAAAGTCCGAAGTTTTTACAAGACAAACTTACTTATATACACAATCAAAATATCCTCACGTATGTATCTATTTTTTCAATCGAATACCTTGGCTCTTACTTTGCATGCAAGATAAGTCAGTGCCAAAGAAGACAGCTTCCACGTATTGTAGGCCCGTTGGAAACATGCAAATAAATAATTCCCACGGCACTCGGCACTGCAATGAGGTGTGCAGTAAATACTAAAAGTTACGCAAGCTGCGATTGCAGCCATGCCTGCAATATTCAAGACCAATCTAGGGTTGTCACTCACTTTTAATAATCAAAATATGCAGAACAAAATATGTAACGCGGAATTGTTTCCACTTGACGCCAGTCTTCTGTGTGGTCGTGGTATTTCACCGGACGAGCCAATTCGTGAGAAGATGTTAAAGCGGGCTCTACCACTGTTATATGTTCATTTATAAGTCACTTTATCCGTTTGTATTACAATAGTAAACAAACTTTTGTAACATTGCATTGTGATTTGAAGCGTACATTGTAAATTCTACGTGAGTCGTAAACAAGTTCAATTTTATTACACACAACTTTGACTTGCAATTTTATTGGCAACCCTAACACGATGTCGCCCACCTGAGGTCTTTGCTGCGATTCGTTATATATGAATTTCGACAGCTTTTCGTTGTTGTTCGTACGATTTATTAACAGGGTGTGCAAAATGAACATTAATCAACATTCTAGTAATTATATTCTGGTATATAATTGTTTTATACCAAAATTATTACCAAAATTTTATTGTGGATGTCGGTGGCTCAGGGGTCAAGCACTTGACTTGCGATCTGCAGGTCCTGGGTTCGAATCCCGTCATGTAACAATGTGTTTTTCGATTTCCGATTTACATATGTCCATATATCCGACGTTCTTACGATGAAGGAACACATCGTGATGCTGCACATATCTGAGAAGAAATACAAATATATGTGTGAAGTCAACCAACCCGCATTGCCCAGCGTGGTTGACTATGGCCTAATCACCCTTATCTTAGGGTAGGCTCTGAGCCCCTCGGTGGGGACGTATAGTGAGCTGATGATGATATATTTATATCTTTCTTTTCTCTTAGCATCATAGGGCACTAACACACATTCATAACTTTTAAATAAATCTACTTTACTTATTTATAATGACGGGAATTGTTAGAAAGTGGAAAAAATCAAACCATCCAGTGTAAAAGATCACCCAACTATTTTCCAAGTTTTAGCATGAGCATAATCCTCGTGGATTCTAGGATTAAATTCAAACAAAGGGGGTCCGTGTACGGTATAATTTCCATATATTTGTGAACGGGCAGTGTCGTATTTAGTGGTCGTAAGCTCTCGATAGAACCCCCCGTGGCGGGTCAGACTATACATAAAGTTAGTGATACACCAAGTCCAAATTACATAGTAAAATATGTTTTTCTAAAGTATAAAGTAAACTAGTGCCAACCGCTGCCAATAGAAAACTCCAACAAGTTGTCTGTGTTTCCGACCTTAGACAGAACAAAAAGAGGGTTTATCCAATTCTTTTCTTACAAGAATATTCTTAATAATTTATCGTACTGCTGTCACCTACGACTGCGTCTGAGTGAAATTAAAAAACCAAATTAGTAGCCTATATGTTCTTCCAGACTATATTCTATATCTATCAAATTTCATCAAGATCTGTTGAGCCGTTCTAAAGATACCTTCAAACAACTGAATGCAAAATATTTTCAGTATTTTTTAAATATCACAACCTAAATAATAACTAAAAATATTAAGTAATATTTATTACAGCCTATCGGAATGAATAAGGTATTAAAACCATACCCGTTGTGTCTATATCGGTAGTAATTTCAGTTTTAAGCCGGAGTACCTCTCAAATGGCTTAACTATATTTACAGTGAAGTTTCAAATGGGCCCCAGTCCACTGGTTCTTGTTAGTTATAATACTTTATTAAGGGAGGTCCCGAACCTCTGACCTTATTTATGATAAAGTGCTCCAAGAAATTTGTTTAAAGTAATTATGATTGAAGATATTAATACTGTAGTTTATTAGTGCAAGGTATGCACCATAGAGGGCGTCGGTGGCTCAGGGCTTACTTGACTTGCAATCTACAGGTCCAGGGTTTGAATCCCACCATGTACCAATGTGTTTTTTGATTTCCGATTTACATATGTACATTTATCCGACGTTCTTACGGTGAAGGAAAACAACGTGATGCAACCTGCATATATCTGAGAAGAAATTCAAAGATATGTGTAAAGTCAACCCGCACTGGGCCAGCGTGGTTGACTATGGCCTAGTCACCCTTAACATAGGGTAGGCTCCGAGTCCCTCAGTAGGGACGTATAGGGAGCTCATGATGATGCACAATAACTTAGTACAGTCATGGTCCAATAATACGAGTAAAATCTTACTAATATTATAAATGCGAATGTTTAGATAGATGGATGCTTGTATCAAGGTATCTCCAGAACATCTGTATGGATTTCGCTGAAATTTGACATACATATAGAACATAATCGGGAAGAACACATAGGCTACTAATTATTTTTTTAATTCTTCGCTAATGAGTCGCGACTGACAGCTAATGATCATAATTTTTTTAATAATTATTATACGTATTGGTTTTAGGAACATAAGTACGTTATTCCCCAGTCTTAAACAAACATAAACACTTGTACGTCGTGCCTTTTATTTGCATGCAAAAATCACGACTGTCACGTTTCATTGAAATGAGAAGGCCCTTCGTAAACAAGGCAACGTATAAGGTTGAAACTAAAATGGTTGCGTCTAAAGAACCGTCTATTCGGTAAGTACAAGCATGGCGGTGTCAACTGTATAGCTTTGATCCGCCATCTTGAAAATAGCAGCGACTTGTCACTAGCGACTAAACACTCCGTATATCAAAGATTTACTTTCCTTGTGTACGAATGACCTAAGGTTTCGCTGTTGGGTCTTCAACACGATAAAGCGTTGCTAAATTGTTCATTTTGTCGTGTCCAGGTCATCTCCATCGAGATGATTAAAAGGTAATTCTTAAGATCTTAATATATGCAAGTGTAGATTTTTGATCCGAGGGCCATGGACATCGCAACGCCAAAGGAACCGTAGATGCATTGCCGTAGATTTCCACTGTCGGAATAATTATAGTAGGACAAACATTGAATTCCATATTATCGTGATTGTTTAGTAACTACATTATTATAAAGTACTAGCTGTCGTCCGCGACTCCGTCCGAGTGAATATAAATAAAATAATTAGTGTAGCCTATGTGTTTTTCAGACTATTTTCTATACATATGCCAAATTTAATCGAGATCCGTTCAGCCGTTCTAGAGTTATCTTCAACCCCCCCCCTATCCATCCACATCACATCCATCTAAACATTCGCATTCATAATATTAGTAAGTTAAATAAAAAGCAGCTCTTCAAGGCATAAATTCGAAAAAAAAATGAATGAAGAGTATCCTATGTCCGTCACCTGGCTCTAAGCTACCTCCTTACTAATTTTCAGACATATCGGTAAAGCCGTTCTTGAGTTATGAATAGTGTAACTAACACTTTCTTTTATATATATAGATAATTCTATTTTTCATTGACATGCATATCCTAAACCCGAGTAGCAAGTGATATTAATAATTTACAGCTAGATACCGAAATAAATCTAAGTGTGCACTTCTCTACACTTAAAAGGGAATAAGTTATAAAGCGTACGGATACTATTAAAACAAGCTTACAAGGTGAAGAATAAGATTCACACACAACACTTAAACTACAGATGAATGACATAAGAAATATTTGCTAACTAGCTATCGCCCGCGACTATGTCCGCGCGGATTAAAAAAAAACATAATTAGTCAATGAAAATCAAATTGACTCTACATCTTTTTAGAAAACGTTTATATTGGAAGAAGAATAGGACTGTTTTAAGACTTTTCCCGTCTATTATTAGAATTTTTCTCACCTTTTAAACCTTTACTAGACCTCCACGAACATTTCAAGACCAAGATAAGATAAATCTGTTCAGTTCTCGAGTTTTAGCGAGACTAACGAACAGCAATTGATTTATATATATAGATTAATAATAAAAATCTGCTTATGTTAGAAAAAAATTGAGAAAACGATATTCCTCCTCTCCTCTATCCTCTGTCCTCTATCGATCAAAGGTAGGCAACGCGTCTGCAATTGCTGCTTCTATCGGCAACGGTCACTTCACTATTTCAGTGATTGTAGGTGAGCGCTCGTTTGCCACCTTATGATATAAAAAAATATAAAAAAAAATTCTTATCTGTTCAAAATTGAATCTTAATTCCATGAGATAGGTTTCATTTTCATATGATTTTAATATTAAATATTGTCTGTTGCTTGCTTAAACAATATCCTTAAGAGTATCGTTAAATATAATGACTATATTCCATTCACGTCACAATTAACATAGCGTGCCACAGAAGTAATTTATACCATGCAAAATAAAAATAAACAACTGTTGTACTGTCTCTTTTAATTTGAAGTTTCACTCACCTGTGTTATTAACGCTGATGTTTGATTACTTGAGATCATTTTAATGGATTGCAAAGCAAATAATAAAAGTAGAATATAAAGAAATATCTTTGAAATAATTATAGTAGATTTTAGAATTATAAGTAACTAGCTTTTGCCGGGGATTTCGTCCGCGCGGAATTATAAAATTAATAAGTACCCTATGTGTTTTTCCTATGTTCTACAGCTTTAAATTTCATAAAGATTCGTCGAGCGGTTCCGGAGATACCTTCAAACAACATCCATTCATATAAAATTTTGCATTTATAATATTAGTAAGATAAAAACAGGTAAGAATATTCCTCGGCGGTATTTCCAAACCAATACGACTTGGGACCTTCAAGAAGCGAGCATACCATTTCTTTAAAGGCCGGCAACACATCTGCAGTTCCTCTGGTGTTGATGTCAATGGGTGTTGTTGTTCACCTCGGTGTTCCCACCACTCGTTTGCCCTCTTCTCTTATAAAAAAAAATAAGAAAATTAAAAATACATTTTTTTATCTCGCAATGTATTTACAATAAAAATACTTTTGACGATAAAGGATTTATTCACACAATATTATTTTAAATTTACAATAAATTACTAATATTATAAATGCGAAAGTTTAGATGGATGTTTGTTTAAAGATATCTCCGGAACGACTGAACAGATCTCGATGAAATTTGACATACGTATAGAACATAGTCTGGAAGAACACGAACAGTCCATTAACTAAGTTATTTTTTTTTCTTTTCTAATAAGCTAGTGTTTTGTAACCAAATTATACTTTTAACATAGCTTAAAGAATTAAAAAAAATATATAATTTCAAACAATCGGCACGTTAAATAATTATTTTTTTTAATGTATATACACTTATAACTTTATAATAATTAAAAATGTTATGTAATAACTTTTACCTAACATATAACAACTACACATATGTAACAATCAATTCACACCTTTGTTATATAATGTTTTGTAAAACAAGAACTAATAGAATATAACAATAGCCAAGAATAAAACAGACAGATAACAAAACTAACAACATTGTTAAATTTAACAATAAAAGAAAAAAGAAACACTAAACATGAGTTCACACAGTCAAGGAATTAAATTCGCTACCCATAATCGATTAGACATTAAGCGTGTATATTTCTGTGAAAAGTTTCAATTATTTTTTATATCATAAGGTGGCAAACGAGCGAGCTACCTGAAATCGCTGAAATAGCGAAGTGACCGTTGCCCATAGATATACGCAATTGCATATTGACGACGGAGGAGATGATGCACAGAAAGAAAATATTTTCCCTTCCCATGCATCCTCTCATCCGGATTTCCCACTTCCACTTCCTATCCTTCTCATATAAGAAAAAGGGTGGGAAGGGAAAGAGGGCTAAATTAGGCCTCCGGGACGCAAACTCATCAGACGAATCGCGGAATTGCTTCCACTTGACGCGTGTCTTCTGTGTAGTCGTGGTATTTCACCGGGAGAGCCGGGCCAATTCGTGCGAAGATGTTAAAGCGGGCTCTACCACTGTTAAATTGCATACACCTATGAATGGGTAAGGAATTAACGTTCTCGACTGTAAATAACAAGCCCTAGTAACGTGTAAGAAATCCCACACTACTGCCCTAAATACGATCCAGACAAAAGACGATTAAATGTGCACAGATCAGCTACATAATAGAGACCGTTATGTTCGCATTAAGGGAAAAAAATTCAAGTATCTTGGTTGCTGACGGGTAATTACTCTGCGACGTCAATAGCATACACTATGTTCCCACGTTATATTCCCTCTATGTTCTAACAAGCAACTTATACCGTAATTCTGTTATTTAATGATCAGAGAAAATACCAAGAAAAATTTATAATTATAATGTTACTAATCTTACTAATATCTTACTTCTTACTAGTTTCACTAATATTAGTACCTGGACGACCGAGCTATGCTCGGTATTTTTTTTTAATTGTGTTTTTTGGAAATTATATTTAAGTGTCATGATGTCAGGAAGACTCATATTTTTAGTTGAGACTACACAAACGCCTCCTTTTTGACATTTTTCTTCCAAGTTTATGTTTAAGTAGATTATCGATAAAACACGAATAAAATGACATTTTCTAAAAATGATTCCTAGCTAGATCGATTTGTCACCCCCGAAACCCCCGATATACTCAATTTTATGAAAATCGTTGGAGCCGATTCCGAGATTATATATATATATATAAGATAAATACGAAAGTTTAGATGAATGGATAGATTCTTGTTTGAAGGTATCTCCGGTTCAACTGATTTTTTATGAAATTTGGCTGACATATAGAACATAATCTGGAAGAACACATAGGCTACTAATTAAGTTTTTTGTGCGGGCGGAGTTGCGGGCGACAGCTAGTTTTATGTATAAAATTTTCATATCACAATTTTAGTTACCATATTACTCTGAAGCGGATTGACTGATTTTCATGAAATCTTATATCTATATTTTTTAATCCAGCACGGACCGGGTCATTGGACAGGTGAGTTTCTAATCCTGAATCACATCCAATCATTCACATTGAAGATATGTAGAAAACATGTTTCATACTAGTATTTAGGCAGTGAAAACGTAAGGTTGAACAATCTTTTTATATTTAGTACTAAAATTTTAATTATTTATTCCTCTAAATTATGTTATACATAATCATCATATTGTATTATAGTTAAATAAGCATATTACATAAACATACTAAAACGTCAATTAGTGATGTCCATCAAATTACAATAATGTCGATATATCGATAACAAGCTGTATTCACGTCAGCGCAGTTGTTGCAAACGTAGTGAGGGTGATCGATATCTTGTTAATGCGAGTAAAGGTTAAAGCAGCCCGCCACCGAAACGCCCACGTTGTAAATCTTTGACGTCTATTAGTGATTGCTAAATTATCGATGATGGTTATCGATACTTTTACAAATATTGTAATCATATCGATAAACTACTGTCACACAATCTACAAGTCGAAACATAATAATTCAGTGTTTATCAAATTTATACTTTTGTTTGTTTAAACGCGCTAATCTCAGGAACTACTTACTGGTCCGATTTGAAAAACATTACGGTGCGACAAATACTTTTTTTTAAATTCCGCGCGGACGGAGTCGCGGGCGACAGCTGGTTTATTTATTAATAGAAGTTGTTTGTTTAAATTATTTAGTTCATATCGTCAAAAAGATCATTAAATTAAACAAGACACTTTTAAAAAGATAAAATATTTATACTATTAATTCCACGACTCTGTTAAAATAAATAACATTTTAATTTAACTTATCGATAAGTAACACGAGTTCCCATCCCTATTAGTCGGTAATTGCGTTAGTCCGGCGGGTTTCAATCCGGGCAGTCGGTACGGAAAGCCGACACTAATGTATCCTGAGACCGCACATTATGTGCTGTACTGTTCCGATGGAATCATCATTATAAACTGTTCGAAGTTTTCTTTACTAAAACTTAAAATAATTTAGACACTAGTTGTAGCCCGCGACTTCGTCGGCGCAGAATTACAAACTACCTGGTATTTATAAAACAATTGCTGTCCGTTAGTCTCGCTAAAACTCGAGAACTGCTGAACGAATTTATCTTATCTTGGTATTGAAATGTTCGTGGAGGTCTAGGGAAGGTTTAAAAGGTTGGAAAAATTCGAATAGTTGCCGGGAAAACCTTTTTTTCCCATGCAAACGTTTTCAAAATAAAATGTAGAGTCAATTTGAATTTTATTGACTAATCGTGTTTTTTTTTTAATTTCGCTCGGACGCAGTCGCAGGCGACAGCTAGTTAGTCATAAAATAAAAACAAATATTCCAAATTCAAATCCAGCATAATGTGATAACGTAACAAATGTGAATGTGTGAAATAAGAAAGAGGAAGGGAAAAAAATCCTATTAAAATCGTTTCAGTTACGGCGCAGAGAAATCGCACCCGGGCAAGCACTTACAGCTCAAGCACATAAAATCCCAAAGATAGATACGTAACGCGCCAGCGGTTCTACAACTTTCTTAATACTAAGAAATCTTTATATTTTTTAAAAGAAATAAAGCCAATTTTCACTTAACTAATAGATGGAAAAAATCGTACAAATTCAAAGATGTATGAAGTCAGTCCACACTAGGCCAACGTGGTTGACTATGACCTAGTCACCCCTAACTTAGGGTAGACTCGGAGCCTCTCAGTCTGGACGTATAGAGCTGTGTAGATAATAGATGGAAAATTTTTTTCGCAAGAAAACTGCTACAACCTCCACTACAAAATAAAATAAGGCAAAAGGTTTAAATAATGTGATTAATCATATGAATATATCAAACAAGATGCTTTAAAAAAAATACTTAATTCTCTATTGATTTGGATGGCATAATCCAATAGAACCAAAGTTACCGACATAGCTAACTGCATTAGCACGCTGAAGTGGCAAAGGGCGGGCCATATAACCCGTAGAACCGATAACCGTTGAAGTAGATGAGTTCTTGAGTGGAGACCACGGGTCGGCAAACGTAGCGTAGGACGTCCTCAAACTCGGTGGAGCGATGATCTTCGCAGGGCAGCTGGCAAGAGCTGGATGAGAGTGGCCGTGGATCGTGCTCAGTGGCGTGCCATGGGAGAGGCCTATGTCCAGCAGTGGACTA
This sequence comes from Papilio xuthus, assembly GCF_000836235.2. Classification (NCBI taxonomy): domain Eukaryota; kingdom Metazoa; phylum Arthropoda; class Insecta; order Lepidoptera; family Papilionidae; genus Papilio; species Papilio xuthus. The sequence goes on along the minus strand of NW_013532866.1, from coordinate 1,875,402 downwards.
GTATAGGCTGACGATGATGATGATGATGAATGCAATATAATTTTATTATAACTTTTTTAATCAAAAATGAAAATAACATGTACTGATGTGTTTTTCAAGTTACCTTAATTTATCTGAGGTTCTTACTGTAAAGATAAACATCGTGATGCTGCACATATCTACGACGAAATTCAAACATATATGTGAAGTCAACCCGCACTGGGCCAGAGTGGTTGACTATAGCCTAGTCACTCGTTACTTAAGGTAGGTTGAGCCCGAAGGGACGTAGAGTTAGTTGATGGTGAATTAAAAATAAGCAGCAAAATGTATGTAAATGTAACCAAAGGCTTATAAAAGAAGCAAAGCATTTCTTGGATTGCATTTTAAATGTCTTTAAGTACTCGTATTAACACATGCTTACGGCTTTGTTACATAAAACCTTATTTCATTTTTATATATACATGTTGTAACACAAAGAACGAAAGAACATTGTAAAAGCGTATTCAAATCGTTTACATTTCGAGTGGCCAATGCTTTTTAGTTCTCTAAAAGCGTTCCAAGGCTAAAAGACAATGTTCACAAGAGTGCTGTACTGAAAAATATAACTTTAAGTAACAGTTTGAGATGCAATGGCATAATAACCTAATTTGAATTTAAAAATGAACCCGCGAACGCCGTGGATTACTTCGATTCAACGAATTACCGATTCGGTCTGACGCGGATATTTTAAATTCACATGTGAAATAAAACCGTATAAGTCTGGTAAAGTCCTTATTAAGGTAAAAAATACGTTGAATAAAGAATTTAAATCGAGAGTTACATTTTAGTAACTTTAAAATAGTATTTTATGACCATTTAAACTCACATCAAACTGGAAAGAGTTTAATCCACCTTTAGTAATCTAGAAGATTCCACCTATTTTTCTACGCGATAATTTTTTTTATTTGCATTCTTCCAAGAAAATAAAGGGTCTTGACAGGCAGACAAACAACAAAGAGATCCTATAAGTGTTCCGTTGTTTCTTTGTGAAATACGGAACCCTAAATACGTTCTGAATTGATCGCTTCGCGTATAAACATGTAGACAACACCATTATAAGCTTAATTAAACCTCACGTCAGCAGTTTCGGCAGCAAATTGCATCAGCCGCAGACATAAAGGCACCTCCACACAGCCCGAGCGTGTTGTTAAGCGACTAAACTAAATAGGTCGTGAAACATTATTTAGCATGAACTAGACCATACTCAAGAGTGCTACAAAGGACTAGGGATACCATGCATTCGTAATAATACAGGACATAAGATGAAGACATTAAAAAAAAAAACATTTATCTGACTTCTTACTAATATTATAATGCGTCTATAATAAATACGTAAATGAACATAGAACACGCGATAAAGGTGTGCTGTCACTCGAAATTCTGTAGTCTCTGCCTACCCCTGAATGTTATGGGCGTAAAGTATCTTTCTTACTCATCTCACTAATATTATAAATGCGAATGTTAAGATGGATGGATGGATGTTTGATCTTAATAAAATTTGGCATACATACAGAACATAATCGGTAGAAAACATAGGCTACTAAATATTTTATTTTTATTCCGCGCGGACGGAGTATCGGGCGACCGCTCTTCTTAGTTATAAATGATGATTAATGGCTTATTATAGCCGTATTTTTTATTTGTTCAAACTTGTAAATAATCTTAAAAAGTTAATAACAAAACTTCTCTTTACAATATTCTAATATAAATATGCAGGAATGTCCTCTTAAAGCTTGGTCAACCTAGCGTTGCACAGAAACTATGGACCAAACTGTTAGTGTATTGCACATGTCGAGACATTGTTACCTAGTTCCCTCGTATTTACGTTAACCTGTTAACTCTTGTTTGAGTTCATTGTTATCTTACTACAGTACTAAGCACAAATAAACGAGTAGCTTTACTATTAAATTATTCAAACTTTCGTTACACATTATATTAACTGATATAAAAACGGCTAAACACTCACCTACATTCATCCGGTGGCGGCACCGACTAGTTTAGAAACTTGAACAACACCACCGACGCTTTGGTATCAACATGGTCGACGACGCCGGCGCACACCTCAAGACGCGCCCTAAGAGCGCAAGCGCACAGTGAGCGACGGGCCGCGTCCGCGAAATAATACCAGTACTGCTCATCCTGATGAACGGCCACCGATGAGCTCGAAAGCCATTAATGATTTAACTGTTTCCCGTGACTTTATCCAGGTAATTTTAAAATAAAGATTTCACTTATTACTTTTGTAAAAGAGCGTACACCTCCCTTAAAGGCTGGCGACGCATCTGCGGTCCCTCTGACGTTAATGTCCATGTGCGTCGGATCAAATAATAGTATATCCGTTCCTCTTTTGTCTTCTTCACCTATATAAAAAACTTATAGTCATTCATCCATCGAAACATTCGCCTTTATAATATAACAAGCTGTCCGATTAAAAATAGAAGTTGGCCGATTCTCAGACCTACTCAATATGCTCACAAAATTTCATGAGAATCGGTCAAGCCGTTTCGGAGGAGTATGGGAATGAAAATTGTGACACGAGAATTTTATATATAAGATTAAGATTTTTTTAACTTAATTAATTAATTAAAGAAAACATTTTCCTTTGCCATACATCCTTTCATCCGGAAAGTCCACTTCCACTCCTTTATAAGAAAAAGGGTGGGAAGGGAAAGAGTTGTTAGAAACTTTACACTCTATTCCAAACAATGATTCTACTAACATAGAATCTTTGGAAGGAGAATTAATATATCGTTGGTCTGAACTGTGTTGAAAGTTTCCATCAAATACGCTTAAGATCTTACAAAGTTTGTGTCAAGTAAATGCCGATCGGAACCTAAATTCATTGAAGTCTAGACACTGATTGATCAAAATTTATCCTTACATTGTTAACTTAAGTCTAATGCAGTCAAATTTATACTCAGAGTCAAAATTAAATAGTACATAAGTTATCTTTATACATATAATTCTTCTGTGAGTGTGTATGTCACTGAACTTCTCTCAAACGACTGGACCGATTTTGATGAAATTTTTTGTGTGTGTTCAAGGGGATCTGGGAATGGTTTAGATTCACAATTTTGTCCGCTGGACAATGTTTTTTTAATTAATTTTTAATTTATTAGTAGTTGTTGATTTTGGAATGTTTTACATTGGATCCGACAGACGGCGCTACCATCGCAGTGTCAAATTTGAAATAATATTCAAATTTTAATTTTTAATTTTCATCAAAATGGTCCAGAATGTTTTAGCTTATTAAAAAAAGTTTGAAATTTTCAAATTAAAGACGTGTAGACAGGACAACGTCTGTCGGGTCCGCTAGTTTATATATATAAAAATCAACTGCTGTTCGTTAGTCTCTCTAAAACTCGAGAACGGATGACCGGATTTAACTAAACTTGGTCTTGAAATGTTCGTGTAGGTCTATGGAAGGTTTAAAAGATGAGAAAAATTCGAATAATTGCCGGAAAAATAATTTAGGAACCTTTTTTTAATCTCTCGCGGACGGAGTCGCGGGCGACAGCTAGTACATAATGTATTAAAGTAAATAAAATTAGTAGTCTTTATTCTCACTTACTTTTGAAGTTGAGTACAAATTCAACAAGGAATCTTACTCCTTACTATAATAATATTATAAAAGCGAATGTTTAGATGGATGGATGGTTTGAAGGTATGTATCTCCAGAACTGTTGCAAGGTTCTTGCTAAAATTTGGCATAGATATAGAACATAGCCTAGAAGAATAGATAGGCTACTAATTAAGTCTTTTATAACTCCGCGCGCACTGAGTGGTGAGCGACATCTTGAAGGTGATAAAAACAAAGCGACGTAGCTTAACTCTATGATAATACATTGAATAACAAATATGACAAATTTTTAAAGATTCTAGCATAATAAAAAGCAAACTGGGACCGTTGCGAGTTCAATATGTACCTAGCATAAGGTTTGTGTCACCCATTTAGCATTTAGACTGGACCAAACAGAATCTTACAGCTTTGTTTTTTAATTAACGCAAGCCAACAAAAGGCTTTAACTTTTCTATTTAACCTTTGCACAATCGAGTTATTCGTTTAAAAATGAAACGTTTCCCCGCGTTAATAAAGACAAAAACCCATAAACTAGGATTATCTTGAGGGCATAAACTTGCTACGCTTTAAGTAAGACGTAAGGGTCCCGAGACCCGCGATCTCTCCCTCTAAGAAAATTGAATTTATTCCTCATTTTCCATAAAATGCCTATGTCGAATTTATTTTGTACCATTAGCATATTAAACCAGCTCTTACCTTATGTACTGATAGCAAATTAATTTCAGAGTGAAACGTAAATTTTATAAATAAAAAAATAAATTACACCTACAAAAAAAGCAATTTCTTTTTACTTTCGAAAATTTAATTCAAGGTTAATAATTTTATTTTGATACAAAAAGATAATTTTATAACTAGTTTGAGAAAAAACATACAGATAAATTGAGAATCTCCTCCTTTTTGAATTCAGTTAAAATGACTGATGTCTATAGCTTTTTAAAACACCGTTTTGTGCCAAAGAAAGCTTACTTATGAGTACAAAAATCTTATTTTACTAATATTATAAATGCGAATGTTTAGATGTATGGATGTTTGCATGAACGGCTGAATCTTGATGAAATTTGGCACAGATATAAACGTATTTCGGAAGAAAACATAGGCTACTTACTTACTATTTTTTTATTCCGAGAGAACGGCGTCGCGGTCGACAGCTAGTAATCTTATAAAATCTTACTACGAATTGCTTAAAATTTTTATTTATATTCTCGATATTTTTTGTTACTTAATTTGTTTTGTTAACGGTACTAAGTATTCATGGCCTCAAAATAACCGCTGATCCTATTTATTAAAATATATTTTTGGTTGGAGAAGGAAAATGGATCTTTTCTTGCTGACACCAAAAGTGTATCGAGTAGGGAAAAGTGTACAACTGTTAATTTCCGTCTTTTTTCTTCCACAATTTGAATAAAAACGGCCCATTTCGTATTTCATATGAATTCCATATTCAGAGGTCAATTTATAATAGTCACTAGAGCATTCGCTTAGTGCAGTCTTTCCCAAAGTGGACGATGACGCCCCCTTGTGGGCACTGCAGGAGAGACTCAAGAGACCCAGAAAGAAAATGGGGTGTAGTGTAGAAGCCTGGGGGTGATTTGTTATTTTATTTAGCTAGGCCTCTTAGACCACGACTGCATGAGCTCTCGACTCTCAACAACAACTTGTGAACATCAACTAATATGAATTAAAAGATTGCTTAAACTCTAAAATGGGGGCGCTAAAGAAATATTTATTCTCAAAGTGGGCAGTAGACAAAATAAGTTTGGGAACCACTGGCTTAGTGTATTTAAAAACAAAAGAGCTATTGAATATATTAACATGAAATATTTAATTCTGGTCGAATACGGAACTTTACTATGGGCTTTACGTTTCTAGTCAAATCAACGTCAAGTTAATAAATTGAGTCACAACACTATTGACACCTATAAATACATAAATTCTGTATTTGACATATTATATTATTTTAAGGTTTTATTTTAAAACAACACCATTTTGTCATATCTTATTTTATATAGCACGCATAAGAGCATCGGTGGCTCAGGAGTTAAGCACTTGACTTGTAATCTGCTTCGTAGGTTCGAATTCCGCCATGTACCAATGTGTTTTTCGTTAATCGATTTATATAATTTATCCGTTGTTCTTACGGCGTAGGAAAACATCGTGATGTAACCTGCACATATCAGCGAATAAATTCTTTATGTGTGAAGTCAGTGGTAGTTTTAACAGTGGTAGAGCCCGCTTTAACATCTTCGCACGAATTGGCCCGGCTCGCCCGGTGAAATACCACGACCACACAGAAGACAGGCGTGAAGTGGAAGCTATTCCGCGTTTCGTCCGATGAGTGTGCGTCACGGAGGCCTAACTTAGTCCTCTTTCCCTTCCCACCCTTTTTCTTATAAGGAAAGGATGGGAAGTGGAATAACTTTCCGGATAAGAGAATGAATGGAAAGGGAAAATATTTTCCTTCTGTGCATGCTCTTCTCAACGCATATGCAATTACGTATGTCTATGGGCAACGGTCACTTCGCTATTACAGCGATTTCAGGTGGCCGCTCGCTCGTTTGCCACCTTATGATATAAAAAAAGTCAACCCACACTGGGCCGACGTGATTGGCTATGGCCTAGTCACAATATTAAAATAATTTTAACTTTCCCTGTATTTTTTAATATAATAAAACTTGAAAATTTTATATTAAAATACGCGTATTCTAACATTTTTTTCAACACGAATAAACGCTAATCAAGACATCTACATTGCTATACTTTATCACACGCCTTTGCAAAGGGCGAACAAAGTTGTAAATGTATGCTTTTAAATCCAAAGAGTTTCGCGGAGCTAGGTGTGAAATAACTTGTTCTTTAAGCTTACGAACATAGAGTTACAAACGTATAGAATGAAATTTATAATAAAAAAAAATCTAATGTCATAGACTATGCGTATTTACAGTCTTTAAAAACAATAATGTTTACGAAACAACGGAACGATTTTTTTTTAAGTTTTTTTTTCATGAAGACGAACGCAATTTAAGTTTTTTTACGAGACTTAGTTCTGGTATATTATGTTGATTTTTGTTTCTTTTATAAAGTTGTAAATATTTAACAATAGATAAAAAAATGAAAAGCGTTTCTAAATCAGTTGCTTTGGTTTATAAGTCAGCGGATAAACAGACGCGTCAAAGTTTTACGCTAAAGGTAAATTAAACATTACAAACTTTTGCCTCACAATAGCAATTCACCACATCATCGCTTAATTTAGCCACGCAAAAGCCTTACAATAGAATCGGATTAACCTAATTCTATCAATGTTAAATTGCAAAGCGCTAAATGTTCTTTGTTAGCAAAATCTCTTTAACATTTTGTTCACATTTCATTCGTTGTATAAACTAAAGTCTTTTGTTAAAACTCAGAAAAGCTTTAGCGTTTTATTTAAATTACTTTTTAAAATAAAAGAGCGTATCACCATCTCAAAGGCCGGCAACGCATCTGCGGTTACTCTAGTATTGCTGATATCCATGTCCGTCGTTGAACACCTCGGTGTTCCCGCTGCTCGTTTGCCCCTTCTGTTATAAAAAAAGTAATATTCTTTGCTGACAATATTTATAATCTACAAAGGTTCTAAAGGGTCAACACTAGTGCCAAACACGACTAGAGCATGAAGCAAGCCAAAATTGTATTGTGGACCGACTTACGAGACTTACCAATGCTTCGAACATTTGGATTGTACTATGCTCCATCGGTTTTTTGACGAAAAAAGTAATTTGGTCTCGAGCACAGTACAGAAAACTATATGTTCGTGGAGAATGATTTTTAAGCTTATATTAAAAAGGATAAACAGTTATGTATATTCGTCCGGTGGCGGAACCGACTTGTGTCGAGCCAATCGGGTTCCCTTCATCAGGGTGAGTGGTACTGGTATTATTTCGCGGACGCAGTCCGTCGCCCACCGTTACTAGTCGGTGTTTATCCGTTTATACGTGAATGTTTATCCGTTTTTCTATAAGTTTATTATAATGTATCACGAAAGTTTGAATAATTTAAGAGTGATTTTTGTAAGCTCTTTGTACATCCACACTTGACACGAGCAAAGCTTGAATTCGCTCCTTTCTCTAAAACATAGCCCCACCATAATATAGTAAATTATTAAACTTGCTGCGAATGGCTTGCGAATTGATGCTATTGCACAACCAAACAGAAGGTAAGCGTGAAATGTATTTCGGTTTAGTCTGATGAATGTGTCGGTAACCTTCATTCCTTTTTCTAGTTAGTTGTTTAGGGATTTGACAGAGAAGGAGATAAATCGGTAAGTACTTCCTCTCAACTTTCTATTAAAAGTATAAAAAACTCTCGATGTCAATTAACGTATTGTGTATGTATGTTTTTATTTTTCCATATTTATAACTTAAAATAGTTATAAAATTCTATATCAAAATGAGTTTGTAAATTTTTATACAAACACATTTTATGAGAAATTCAAAGACGTTGTTGATAGTTCACTTTGAACATGAATAAAGTGAAAATATATTCGTTTCATAGCGAAATATTTCGATGAAAGCGGAGCGCGTGAATTCAAAGTACTAGCAAGTCGTGCGAGCCCTAGTCAGGCTAATGGTGGAAAAAATCTACCTAGTCCGTGCAAATTTATACTCGAATCTCGAAATGTTTTCTTTAGAGAAAAATATATTCCGTGTCTAAAATACTGTGAATTCTGACTCGAATGAAGTGAAATTTAACGTATAATATTTCAATTCTTTTACTTTAAGAATGAAATATAAATATGTATTGCTATCTCTTTTATCTCATAGTGTTTTTTTTTTATTTTATTATTAATTAAAATCTTTTTTTACATTTTTACACTATTAGATTTTTTATTTATTTATTTATTAAAAATGTATACACATTAACAATTAAACAAACAGGTTGAGCGTTGGAGTTTGTCATAGTATGAACTGTGTGATAGACACCGGCGCCTTTCCTGTACAATTTACATAGTTAACAAATTAGTGCTTGTGTGTGTGTATGTGTGCGTGTGTGTGTTACCGCGTGTCTTAGTCAATTAAATTTGTGTTCGTTTCGTGTTTTTTTCTAATGAAATGAATGAGTGAGATATGTTGTTGTATAGTTATTTAAACAGTGAAAACTCACACTTAATTAGTGTAAAATCCCAATTGACTGAAACTCTAATGGAAATAGCGCCATGTATTGACTGCATTTTTAAATAAAAAATTAAAACTTAATAGAAACTTCTTTTAGAATATACTCAAAACATTGAAAAATTATGTAAAAATGAAAAATAAAAATATTGTTAGAAAGAAAAAACCGACACTGTGCCGGTGTATCAGTGCAACACTAGCCTTATCAAAATGTCAACGCTTATGTCCCCTCACTAATCAATCTGACACTTGACTTGGTATCAAAAGCGGGCCATTCGGTCCAAATAATTTTTCTAAAACTAATAAAGAGTTTTATTTTACATGCCCACTCTATGTATTTTATGTCCTAAGACTCCGGAGAAGTCGAATTAAATGTCACCACTAGTCAAAATCAACTCATTCATTTAAGACTAGACCGTCACAATGGAATATCATACATACAAAATCACATACAAACAGACTCTATACATACAAAAGTTTAAATTCAAAAATTAACTTCGTAGTTGTTTTGAATATCGTATGAAGCCATACAAATCTAACTTAAGTAATTCGTTACATCCCTTCTTAAAGATTAAAGATGTGTGTTAAAGGATTAAGTTACGATTAAGTTTTTAATAGGGATCAAGTATATACAACTTTTGTAAGTTTTCTTTAAACTGTTGACACATTTTTTAAGTCTTGGTAGACAATATCAAGGCCACGTTTAAACGTATCGCTACACGAGAGAAAAAAGATATATACTAAAATTGTACGCTCATATGTTTGTCTATCGCTCTCAAATATAGTATTATAAAACTTTATAAAATTATATAGAAATAAAAATGTAAGAATAATTATTGGCAAATATTTTGACAACCCTAATTTTTTTGAGAAAACAGTAACAAGTTTTCGAGTTTATAAGAACAGGGGTGTACTGAGCTCAAGGATTTGCATTACATCTTCGAAATAATTAATTTTATTTTATTTACCTACTATGAAAAATTGCATGAACTCAAAATAATATACATTGTATTTCGCTTATTTGTTTTTCTACGTCATGTTTTTGTAGTGAACTTAAATCGCAAACTAAAAAAAATATAATTAATTTCACTTCTTCTTCGTATTCTTCATTACTAAAGGTCGCGTGTCTTGATACGCTTTAACGGCTGTGTCGACCAGCTCCCTCCACGCCGTCCTGCCTTCGGCCTGTCTCAGGGCAGTCTAGATATTGAGTCCGTGATAGAAAGTTAATTTCACTAACAACTCATTTTTACATCATTATTCCAAAAATAAATATAAAATGGTTGAAATAAAATAACTTAATATCACCACGATCTGTGTCGTCAACTTAGTATACTCCCGTTTATTCGTCTTCCGATTTGAATGGTGAACAAATTTGAAATTTAAATCGGTGGCATACTTCCAAATTGATGTTGGTTTGAAACGCTCTTCAAGCGGGGTCTTACTCAAATAGATATCGTTCTAAGATTACGAACGATCGCTATTTAGGATTATAGCGTCGCAATCTTGATTATTGGATTGTTTATATAATTCAAGGATTTTGAATACGACTCTGTTTTGTATATTGGATGAGATATTTGTTTAAATTAGATTTTGTTTCTGTGTTACATTTTTCTTCGTTTTTTTCATGACTTAAAACTTTTCTTAAGATGGAAGCCAAATATGGATCGATAAAATTATACTCAGATAAATCCAGCAATATTTCTCCTCTTGTATAATTTAAAAAGCATTGCTGCATAAAACATATCGTCATCCCTCTCATTGTCTTTAACAAAAGGGAGATAACTATATATTGTAAACCGGAATTTTGTTTTATATAATCGATAAGTTCTGACCTGCATTGAATACTAAATCGGTTAAGTTGTTGAGTTCAGAGCGTCGGTGGCTCAGGGGTCAAGCACTTGACTTGCAATCTGCAGGTCCTGGGTTCGAATCCTGCCATACGTACATTTATCCGACGTTCTGAAGGAAAACATCGTGACGCAACCTGCACATATTTGAGAAGAAATTCAAAGATATGTGTGACGTCAACCAACCCGCACTTGGCCAGCGTGGTTGACTATGGCCTTATCACCCTTAACTTAGGGTAGGCTCCGAGCCCCTCGGTGGGGACATATAGTGAGCTGATGATGATGATGAGTTGAGTTTTTCGATAAACACACAATCAAATCTTTCCAAATTAAAACATTGCTATAGAACTAAAAGTGTGTTCCAATCTCCATAAATTTAATTATTAAAGTTCATTGTACATTCCAGTCGCTATATATCAATGTAGACGGCAGTTGTTCTAACTTTATTTCCTCTATGACGTCACACTACGTAATAATTACCGTCCTTATGGTCCGGACTCTCAGAGATTTATTGTCCCAACGCGCGGACCGAGTTACTTATAAAGCTGGTGGTACAAGGATTCACTAAACTTAGTAATTATATTTTAAATCATCCAATCTTACTTCTGTTTGGAAGAAAATCCGGAAATGTGCCAGTGTATTGACGCAACACTAGCCTTACTAAAATGTCGACGTTTGTGTCCCCACACTATTAATTCTGACACTGGACTTTGTAACGAAAGCACGTCATTCGCACCAAAGGATTGTAATTAATAACGTCTAAAACTTCTTACTAATATTATAAATGCGAATGTTTGTATAGATGGATGTTTGTTTAAAGGTATCTCCAGAACGGCTAAACGGATCTTGATGAAATTTGACATAGATGTAGAACATAGTTTGGAACACATAGACTAATAATTAAGTTTTTTTATAATTCCAAAACAGGAAATGTTACGGCACAATATGTGTCTTTTATACTACCTAAAGTGTTGAAAGTCGGGATGAAAAGTTATGTTTTGACTGACTGATTAATATAGGCAAATATGACATTCAAAGTTTTAATAGTTTTACCTTCAAGGGTGTAATAATTTCATATGTTTTGTTGTAATGTGTTATAAGTAAAAGTAAAATATAACCTAAATTATCAAAATGCTACCCGAAGACAAGCATTCATCGCTAGTTTAATAATAAATATTATATTTATGTGCACACACCTTTATTAAAAGAAACAATATAGTACGTAGTTATGGAACGTTGAAACCCACCTGTGTAAGATAACTAATTAAACTGCAACGTTGCCGTTTTCTGCATGCGTTTCCATGAACATATTATATCATTTTATCATATGGTACACTTGTTAAATGCAGATATTACGAACAGTTCCTTATGCGAAGCATGGGTGATGAAGAAACAGAGTCCCATGTGATACTGCTCAGCCCAGCAGTGCATGAATACAAGGTAAAGCATCTCAGATCGCCCAGAACTCTCCCGGAGATCACCGACAACATTAAAGGGTTTCTTTGGAGAGTTGGGCTGGCTGGTGTAAATCCGCAGTCAAGCCGCTACAACTAACTAACTATATTATACAAGTTGTCTGCGTCCCAGCCCCGACTTTACAAAATTACGCACGAGATGAATCATAGAACACAATTTTATGGGTAGCACATAAAGAAATACAAGAACAAATTCTTTTGAGTGTTCCAGTTATAATGGGCTCTAAAGTTTGAATCTTTTTATACTTTCAAGCTGATTAAATTTTTCTTACAATTTAAGATTTATCAGAAATGAAAAAAAATCTTAGGGCTAGTGCAAAATAAGGATGTATCGTAGCGCATAAGGAATGGTGAGATCGAAATGATGGTGGCGAAACCCACCATCATAGAAAAGTAAAAGTGCAACGACTGCGCTCGCTCTGCCTAGTGAGAACTCATGATGTTATGGGTGTCAAACACGAATTCATGGGACAACCCAGGTCGCCGCCAGGTAGGCCGTCCCAGGTATCGATGGATGGATGAGATGGATAAAGAACGGAAACTAGACAGACTGGGTTGGACGGTGCGGGACCGGGGAAAGTGGACCTTTTGCTGTAAGCCAAGGCTCACTTCGGGTCGCTACTTCACCCTAGTTAGTTTACAAATTAACGAACGAAGTTTATTATAACAAAAGTTAAATATTTAAATAAGAAAAACTCTTAAATCGTAATTGTTTATTACTTTATTTGTTAATTTATTAGACAAGAATCTTTAATAAACAAATTCATTTGAACGTTTGGTATACGAAAGCACTAAAAATGTTTATACAGGGTGATTTCTCTTATAAGGTTATTTATAATTCCCCGATGTTCCATCTCTCACACAGGTTCTGTTTAGTAAACAGACAAGGGATGATCCAAAAATGGAATTATAAATCAGTCATTTGTTTAACTACAATGATTGGTAATAAAAAATATAGAATCATGCTGTATCTATCGATTTTTTTTAACTTAGTAATCTTACTTATATTATAAATGCGAATGTTTGGATGGATGTTTGTTTGAAGGTATCCAGACTTAACGAATCTCGATTAAATTTGGTACAGACGTAGAACATAGAGCGTAGAGTCTGGAAGAAAGTAATCATACTTATGTATATTATAAATGCGAATGTTTGGATGGATCTTTATATGAAGGTATCTCCAGACTTAACGAATCTCGATTAAATTTGGTACAGACGTAGAGCATGGAGCGTAGAGTTTGGAAGGACACATAGGCTACAATTTTTTTTTAAATTCCGCATGGACGGTACTAAGGGCGACAGCTAGTTCTTGAATAGTTGATCATCAGTCTCTTACTAGGCATACGACATAGACGAACGGACGGATTGAACATTTGTAGCAGTCGCAATCTCTTGATTCTCCATGTATAGACGTCCTTAGTCTAAATTAACAAAAATTTATGAAATCACAAAAAGCTTCTAATAGAGATTTTTGTTTTTATTTCATCTAAATAATGCAAATCAGTAACAACTAAATTTAATGCCCATTCAATCCAAAAAGAATCAAGTTACAATTTTGAAATTACTATTTAAAGTATATTATTTTCTTTACCTAAGAATTATTTGGAACTAAGATTATAAATTAAACATTTTACATTAATTCTACGATGAAGAGTCTTAAATCTATGATATTATAATATATTATGAGATCGTCGGTGGCTCAGTGGTTTCAGCACTTGACTTGTAATCTGCAGGTCCTGGGTTCGAATCCCGCCATGTACCAATGTGTTATTCGATTTCATATTTACATATGTACATTTATCCGACGATCTTACGGTGAAGGAAAACATCGTGATGCCACCTGCACATATCTGAGAAGAAATTCAAAGATATGTGTGAAGTCAACCAACCCGCACTTGGCCAGCGTGGTTGACTATAGCCAAGTCCCCCTAACTTAGGTTAGGCTCTGACCCCCTCGGTGGGGACTTATAGGGAGCTGATGATGATAAGATATTAAAAACGAATAATTAACTAAAATATATTATTAAAAGGAGTCCCTCTTAGGCAAGGTCCCGAAGATACTGGTAGCGTTTCCTCTTTGAATAACTAATTCTTTGTTCGAGGTAGCTACCAGCTCTTCGGTCCCCTGTGATGTCGATAATAATTACGATAAATAAATTGGAATCGTATAAAATAGCTTATTACTTATCGTTCATAAAGTCAAATCAACTTACAGTCGCAGCGCGACTATTGACAGGTAGATGACACTAATCTCGACAAATTGCACTACCAGTACACTTAAGGACAAAAAAAATGTACACCATATTATAATACTATTAATATATATATATATATAAAAATAAAAAGAATAATTTGTCTTTGTATAACATATAGATTAAGAATGTACCATTGATACAGTTTATGTGACACAGAAGAGCGGGACTTCCAATCACAAGCCCGTTATGGATGCTTAAATGGAAGTCCCGGCACAAATGTTAGTATGTACCGTTTTTGTTTAAGCAATAAATCATTTTTCATTTTTTTTTTTCCTTACATATAAAAGAAAGTTATGTTAGTTACACTATTTATAAATCCAGAACGGCTTTACCGATATGGCTGAAAATTGGTGAGGAGGTAGCTTAGAGCCAGGAGACGGACATAGGATTTATTCATTTTTTTTCGAATTTGTCTTGAAGAGTTGGTTTTTATTTAACTTATCAATATATTAAGTTTTTTTTATATATCCACGCGGACAGAGTCGCGGGCGACAGCTAGGTTTTAACAAAAATTGTGTGGTGAAATCAAACTAATGAAAGTCTATTTAAAAATATCTATCTATGAACAATAATCTTACTAATATTATAAATGCGAATGTTTTGATGTATGTATAGATGTTTAGTAGAAGGTATCTCCAGAAAGTCTCTCTCTGGATCTCGCTGAAATTCGGCATAGATGTAGAATACAGTTTAGAACACATAAACTACATTTTATTTATTCCGTGATGACGGCAACATCTAGTAAATAATAAAATAGGATGGAAAATATGTTAGATTATATTTGGCATTATCTCTGCGAAGTCGTCGCAAGTCACTAGTTTAAATTATATTAGTTCAAAAACAAATATACACATAAGAAATTGTAAATAAAATATTATAAGCAAACTATTACAAAGTTTTATTCCATTACCAAATATCTTCTAAATTCGAAAAGAACTCGTATGTGCTGAAACTTTCTCTCAAAAGAGCGCTTGACCGTGTTTTCACAGAAAGTTGTTAAATTAAAAACAACTTAGGAACTATCGGCCGTCTCGAGTTAGTTTTGGGGACGTTTACGAAGTACTTTTATATTTTCATTTCAAAAAAGGTTTAGACGACTTGGATTTTATTAGCTAATGTATATTTGGTAGATACATTAATGCTCATTTGACGTAATAAAATTGTCCCCCGCGAATCTGACGGCGCGAATATAATAAAAAACTGTTAAGTTAAAAAATGTTTAATTATCGTTTTTGCTTTATTTTTTTCGTTTTATCCGTTTTTCTTTTTTGTTACCCTACCTCGTGTTGTGTAAATGGTATGAGAACAAAGGGGCCAGCTGAAAACCAGCGCAGGAATGGTTAAGGCCCTCCCGACACCAGCTCCGCTAGTCATCTTTTTTGCCACATCCTTAATTTAATTAATTTAATTTGTTTGATTTTTCGGAGATTTTTTGGTTGTTTGCGGCAATAAATAAATATTCTATTCTAAGTTACTAATCATAATACCCTATGTGTTCTTCCATACAATATTTTAAATCTATCCCAAATTGCACCTAGATCCATTAAATCATTCTGCCTTAAAACGGATCAACGGATCTCGCTGCAATTTGGCATACAAACATCCATCTTTACATCTATATAACCAAACTCTCGCATTTGATAAAAATCGTTAAAAAATTTAATAAATTGTTTGGCCCAATAATTATGCAATTCAGTGTATATTCAGTACACGCTCGCTACAAGGCCCGCGTCGCGTCAATCATTGTACTCATTAGGTAAGTTCGATGTGCTGCGTGTGAATACATCAATTAATGGTTGTATTAATTAGAGATAGCACGGTAAGATTTGCGTGTGCGTGGTACTATATAGTACGTGTAGAATTTGTCATGTCAGTAGGAAATAATTGATAGCTTGTTTACGTAAAGATTTGTCGTTTATAAAAAGTGTTTTTAATTATAATTTGAACAATCTTCTTCATGGTATTGACATATTTTTTTTATTTATTGTATGGCGGCATATGAGTTCGTCAAAATAAAGATGGAACCGCTGTCCACAGACATACGCAATTACAGATGCATATAAAGAGGATATTTCCTCTTCCTATAATTTTCTTCTCATCAAATCCACTTCTACAAGAGTTCTAAAAGAGAACTACAAGTAAGCCGGAACGCACACTTATCAGACTAAAAGTGGAATAACATCGCACTTGAGGCGTGTCTTCTGTGTGGTAGTGGTATTTCAACGGACGAACCGGTCTATTCATGTAACAGTTGTTGCTGGGGGTGTCCCATTGTTAACGGTAGAAGAAGATCGAATAAAGTATGGATGGATTTTACATATAATGGCTGATAGAGTTGTTTGTAATAGTATAAACTATAATATCCGTAGAGATAAAACGAAAGTTAAATCTTATTAAAAAAAATAGTGTAAGAATGGATACTGGACATTTTATTTATAATTCCAATCGTATGCAATATACATTGCTCCATATAGCTGGAGCGAAGACACACGATTAACCAAATTACAAGCGGCGGCGAGTAATGGATCGGAAACAGCTGCATTCGAGGAAATTGGAATTGGCTTCGTGGCCGACAGTACACTCGCTAAGAAATTCCGCTTACAAAACAACCGACATCCTTACATACGCGTTTACATCATAAGAGTCTTAAGACTATGATAATATAGTTCATTTTCCTATAATTCTTTTGTTAAAATTATTTTAGTCAATTCTACATCTTGCTAGTCCTATTCTGGTTAGAAATAAATAAACATATCTATCTCTTTCTAACATACAAAACGGGTACTCTTATAAATATCTTGTACAAGAGATATGTTGTTTAAAGGCAATATTTATAATGTCTGCAGTCCCATTTTAGTTTAGTAGGATTTATTATTAAATATATTAAAACTACTGTTAGGAAGAAAATCCGACACTGTGCCGGTGTATCGGCGCAACACTAACCTTATTAAAATATAAACGTTTATGTCCCCTCAACAATCATTCTGCCACTTGACTTGGTAAAAAACACGCCATTCGCTACAAATGATTCTAACTAGTAATATTTTAAAATATGGTTAAATTAATAGAAATTTTACATTCTATTATCTCAGTCGCATCATGTCCCATTCCTTCCCATACTTAGGAAGGGCCCTCGACGGGCCCTCATAACTATTCAGGACTTACAAAGCACTAAATGTGTTACTATTATTTACAAACTAATACACATCCATTCTTAGGAAGGGCCCCAAAGGGTTCTAAACTAGTCAGTACTTACGAAGTATTAAAAGTATTACAACCATTTATTACCATGAACTAATTTCAGTCCCACTCACCTTAAAAAGGGCCCCCTGGTGGGACCTAAAACAGTCTGTACTTACAAAAGACTTAAATTGTTACAATCATTAATTACCGTGATCCCAGGCACCCTTAAGAAGGGCCTCAACGGGCCCTAAACTAATCGGCATTTAAAAAGGACTATACATGAGTTAGATATTATTTAATAAGTGAAAAATTGACTTTATTTTCTTAATATTACTACGATGTTCATTATAAAAGAAACAACGGCTTTATTGGAATAAATTGCAAGAGTGGCGCTTGTTCTTTATAGGGTGTTTCATAAGAAATTTCTTTACAAAATACCTTGAATATGGAATATAAGTTGATGGTAAGGAAAAGTGAACTTTATTCATATAAGTATAAGGTCTAATTTAGTATAACTTTGTTATTCTTATTTTATTGCAATTATTCGATATGCAAGACTGTGTTCAATCTTAAAGAAGATATAATAAGCTTTTCCCTAACATCAAATATCTATACTAATATTATAAAGCGGAAGAGTTTGTTCGTTTGTTTGTTTAAACGCGTTAATCTCAGGAAGTACTGATCCGATTTGAAATTTTTTTGTTGGATATTCCATTAATAGAGAAAGGCTTTAGGCTATATAACATTACGCTGCGATTAATCGTTTTTTTTTTTAATTCCCCGACGGAGTCGCGGGTGATAGCTAGTTTATAGATATATTTTAAAACTTTAAGTCAAAAAAATAGCCTCGATGGATGAAAGTAATATTGTGAAAAGTCTTCTTATGCTGTAGTTAATCTTACTTATATAATAAATGCGAATGTTTGGATGGATGTATGGATCTTTGTTTGAAGGTATCTCCGGACAGGCTCAACGGATCTCGCTAAAATTTGGCACAGATGAAGAACAAAGTCGGGAAGAACAAATAGGCTTATTAAGTTGTTTTTTTAATTCTGCGTAGACTGAGTTGCGGGCGACAGCTAGTTAACATATAAAATTTACATTGATTTAGTTTTTTTTCTTGACCATATGAATGTTAATAATAGTATTTAAAAAGTGGCTTCAAATCTATGTACGACAAAATGTAGCGATGCTCCACGATGCGAACAATATTTAAACCCATCTTCCACTAAGAGTGCTGGTGCAAATGGGTTTAATGTGCAACATAAGCCACAGACTGCGGTCGGATTAAATTACGAAACAATTGAAATAAAAGAAATCGTTATTAACCGATAGCTATTATTGAAAACGACTATTGAAAAAAAGGTTTTCAAAACTGTTATTATAGTTTTTATTTCTATGACAATAAAGCTCCTTTTCCAATAACAATAATGCATTAAATGTTGATGTTTAACAAATTTATTTTATTAACATTATTAAAAGAATTGCTATTCAAAAAACGCTCTTATTTTAATATGTTTAAGAGATATTTGCATTGTATTTAAGTGCATTATAATTTTGTTTGCTTGTCTTGAATAGAGATGTTCAAGCGTTAAATAGCGGTTTTCTAATGACAGTTAAAAAGTAACGGTTTAATTTGCTTAAACGTTTCGCATTGAAGCGTGAAATGTGTTGATTGATTTACTTGTTTGTATTTGTAATTCTACTGTTTTTTTTTAACTAATACAGTTTTGAAAAAAGCAAAATTATTATGTATTTTTTTCTAATGGAAGAAAATCTTACTAATGTTATAAATGCGAATGTTTAGATTGATGTTTGTTCTGAGCTATTTCCAAAACTGCTGAACGGATCATGATAAAATTTGGCATACGTATAGAACATAATCCGGAAGAACACATAGGCAACTAAGTTATTTTTAATTCTACGCGGACGAAGTCGCAGGCGATAGCTAGTAATATTATAAATACGTAAGTTTAGATGGATGGATGATTGTTAGCACCTACAGAACAGATGCACGGATTTTGATGAAATTTGGCATACATATAGAACATAGTCTGGAAGAACACATAGGCTACTCATTAAGTTTCTTTCAAATCCACGACGGAGTCGTGTGCAACAGCTAGTTAACTTATATTTTAAATTCCGTGGAATATTTTACAAGCGCTTACGTTGTAAAATTAATACTACGTTGTAAAAGAACTGGCACACTTTGTGGGGCAAAGGGAGAGCTTAACATCCCTTGATATCGGTCGTTCTGAAAAATAAACTTTGTAGAGTAAGGAAAAATACATATTTGTATATGAATTTGTACAATGTTTACATTTTTCCACAGTGACATTTTTAGTTACCACGAAAAAGACTTCCGTCGACCTCTTAATATGCCTCACTTTTGTGCTCCGAACTCTCCGTCTACAAGTATACATAAGTATATGTTTTTAATATTACTAAGGATCATCAACCTGCCCTTATTATTGGAGGGTCGGCACAGTATGTACTACTCCATACATCTCCATCAGCCATCATATCCTTTTTCACACAATCCATCCATACTTTCTTTGGTCTTCCTCTTAATATTACTAAGAATGTATATAAGAAACCAATGTATTAAAAGGAATAAACTTTATCCGTACCGTACTCATAAACCGGATGTATAAAGCTTAATAGTAACCGCAGGAATTTCATATCCGGCTAACTATGCAATACAGAGGCCAAATTAAAACTTGTCGTTGTTTTATTAAACAACATGCTGCTACACGTTTCCGAGCTTTCTATCGTAGATGCTACGCTCTGCGCTATCAAATGCTACGACCTGCTACGAAGTGCTACGTAAATAATAAAAATCTTTGTGTTTGTTTTTTTTATTTTAAAGATGTAATTACATATTATTTATTATTTTACTAGCTGTAGCACGCGACTCCGTTCGTACGAAATTATTAAAACTTAATTAGTAGTCTATGTGTTCTTCCAGACTATGTTCTACATCTATGCCAAATTTTAGCGAGATACATGCAGTCGTTCTGAACATACATCCATATATCTAAACATTCGCATTTATAATATTAGTAAGATATGAACAGAAATGCAGCTATTGCTTGGCTGCAACAATTCGACTCTACAAGACGTTTCCGCTCAGTCGACTACGATATTCTAAATAATTCAGAATATTAATTAGATTTGACTATGCAACAGACTGGAATTATGTTTGCTATCGTGTAGTGGAATACGAATCGAATGATCTTATTTAATAATTCGATGACATTATGTACCTGAATAACCTTTTTACAGTGGTAGAGTTTTAATCTAATGCACTAATGCAATCGGCTCTTCCGGTGCAAAATCATAACCACGCAGAAGATAGGCGTGAAATGAAAGTAACTCCATGTTTCGTCTGATGGCGTGGCGAAGGCCTAATGTTCATTCTTCCACTTTCCACCCTTATCATATAAGGAATTATTGGAAGTAGGGGTGGATTGAGTAAAGGAAGGGACGTATAGGTAGGCAGACATGCTCTTTTTGTGCGTCTATTTTTCTGTTAATCTAAGAAAGGCAATGCATCTGTACAGTTGTCTATGGGCAACAGTCACTTCGCCTATTTTGGCGAATACAATTGTTCACTTGTTCGTTAGTCATCTTCTGCTATTATTAGTTTTGTTCAATTGTGATTTGTAGAGAACATATTGTCGCATTTTTCAAGCATGAAAGTAACGTCTATAAAGATCAAAACCAAGCCACTAAAATTCACAATAATATTACATTAATGACAAAAAAATATCTTATTCATTGGAAAATATTTATCTCTAGTTCAGAAAACTCTTTTGAAATATCCATATAAAATTCTCGCAAACACAAGAGCTCTTTTCAGTATTTGTAACCCAAAACAAACGCGCCGAAGTGACCGCTGGAATTTCATATATGTTAACTACAGACTAGGTTAAAACTTTATGTTATTGCTTCATATTATAAAACAATATAATTTACAACCGGGCCCTAACTGTACCCGAAAAAATATAGTTAGCCGGTATTTAAACATGTGTTAACCCTTTGAACGAGGTAACAGATAATATATAAAATAAACATAGACGTGCGATCAAATTATTTTGACTTTGTTAACGTTTTGCTACACGAGAAATATCATATTCTATAACTCATTATGATGGGCAAAATTGCAGGAAATAGATGCGTTTGGTGTAAAAAATATTGGCTAAGGAACATCAGGGAGTGGACCAACATTGATAGTTAAAGACCTGCTTCGTTTGACTTAATATAAGGAGACATTCACTAAGCTAACGGCAAATCACCAATAGTGGAGAGGCACAAGAAGAAAGTCACTCGTCTTTTTTTTCATAAAGTATAAATGTATAATCTTATCACAAAATTCGTTTTCAAAATTTTGTATACGTGTCATTTGTTCGCCATCTTTGCTTACGTCCATTGGTACATTCTAATGTAACATTTTAAGGCGAAATTTAGTAGAACATGTGTAGAAAAATGTTTTTCAAATATATATAAAGCCTATATTTTTGGCTTCTAGTTTACATATATATAAGTATATTATTTTGCGTTTAAATTAAAAAAAATATACAAAATAAACTATACACTAAGCCAGTAGCTTACTCTTAAAGAAGATTGCTTTACTGAATAATCCTTGCACAATATGAAATGTAAGCTTACAGTGCGTTTAAAGGAATTTAAACTTAATTTCACAGGGAATAAGATTGATTTTTCTTAACATAAATAACCAATCCGGTATCAATCATTTTAAAATGCATACAAGCGTGATTATTACAAAATATGGACAACATTTACTGTTCAACTAAATTATATATAATATCATTATATTAAATTCTAGAATAAAATATGAATTTTGTATTCAGAGCATCGGTAACTCAGAGGTTAAGAAATTGTTATCTGCAGCTCCTGGGTTCGAATCCAACAATGTACCAAAGTGATTTTCGATTTACAAAAATATCGTGATGAATCTGCACATCGGAGAAGAAATTCAAAAATATGTGTGAAGTCAACCCTCACTAGGCTACCATGGTTGGCTACGACTTAGTCACCCCTAACGTAGGCTTACAGCTAGAAAGTGGCAATAATAAACACAAGATAGTTAACATTTAGCTATTTATAAATCTACACTTAAAGCGTTGGCTTAACTAATTTGTCAGTCAGCACAGGAAATATAAATGCATAAGTTTTTTTTAATATTCAACCACTGTTCAAATTATATAAAAAAGTCCCGACTTAGGCAACTCCTCGCTGAAGACACACTAGTTGTAAACGGGTCGGTACAGTGATGATTCAGAGTATTGAATTTACCTGTAAATACCTTGATTTACTTACCGTAGGTTTCTGAGGTCAAAAACTCTGTATAAAACTGTAATGTAGGTAAAGGTACCTAGAAAACGACAATGTATAAAGTACCTTATTTAACTGCATACTTCTGTACGTCAGTCCAATAATCTTGAACATGTCACTCTCGTTTCATTATAAATATATCATATCGTCGTCCCTGTCATTATCTTTGCCAAAATAGAGATAGCAATATGTTTTAATAGCAAATTTTGATCCTATTTTTCTCACCTTTCAAACCTTCCGTAGACCTCTACGAACATTTCAAGGCCAAGATGAGATAAATCCGTACAGCCGTTCTCGAGTTTTAGCGAGACTAACGAACAGCAATTGATTTTTATATATAGTAACTAACGGACCCGACAGACGTTGTCCTGTCTACATGTCTTTAATTTGAAAATTCGAATATTATTTAAAATTTGACACAGCGATGGTAGCGCCGTCTGTCGGATCCAATGTAAAACATTCCAAAATCAATAACTACTAATAATTTAAAAATTAATTAAAAAAACATTGTCCAGCGGACAAAATTGTGAATCTAAACCATTCCCAGATCCCCTTGAACAAACACAAAAAATTTCATCAAAATCGGTACAGTCGTTTGAGAGAAGTTCACTGACATACACACTCACAGAAGAATTATATATATAAGTATTATAAATTCGAATTCGTTATGCGCGGTATAGTACAAAGGAGTATTGAATCCAGCATTTTGAATACGGAACAAATTCAAACGAATATCATTTGACGTAGATAACTTTGTTAGAGTGAATACAGAATGGGAGAGAGTATATTTAGAATATATAGCGGAAAATATCTAAAGGTACTTGGTTATTCGTTATTTCAACAAGGGTATATACTTGCTTTGTGACTTACCGTGGGTCTCTGAGTGGTAGAACAGTGGTAGAATCCGCTTTAACATTCTCGCACGAATCGGCCCGGCTCGCCCGGTGAAATACCACGACCACACAGAAGGCAGGCGTCAAGTGGAAACAATTACGCGTTTCGTCTGATGAGTGTGCGTCCCGGAGGCCAAAATTAGTCCTCTTTCCCTTCCCACCCTTTTTCTTATAAGGAAAGGATGGGAAGTGGAAGTGGACTCCGGATGAGAGGATGCATGGAAAGGGAAAATATTTTCTTTCTGTGCATCCTCTCCTCCGTCGATTAAAGGTAGGCAAAGCATATGCAATTGCGTATGTCTATGGGCAACGGTCGCTTCGCTATTTCAGCGATTTCAGGTGACCGCTCGCTCGTTTGCCAGCTTATGATATAAAAAAAAGACCATTCCTGTATAAAACATATCGTTATACCTATCACATCTTTAACAAAATAGAACTAACAATATGTTTTAAATGAAGATTTCGATCTTAGAAACCTACGGTTAGTCAACTAACACTACTAATGAGATTTATAAAATAAAAAAAAACATATCTTCAATTTTTTGTATGAAATGGAATTTAAGAAAAAATCTGTGGCATACTACAATAAGATGTAATAAAGAGTTGCAAGAATAGCATGTAAATATGTAAATTAAAAATTCTTATGGTGAAGGAAAACATCGTGATGCAACCTGCACATATCTGAGAAGAAATTCAAAGGTATATGTGAAGTCAACCAACCCGCACTTGGCCAGCATAGTTGAATATGGCCTAATCACTCTTAACTTAGGCTTTGAGCCCCTCGGTGGGGACGTATATTAAGCTGATGACGACCATAGGGCTGTCTCTTCGCTCGTTTTGAGTATAGTTTTCAAAGATTGTCTATGTAACGTTATCTTTTATTTTTATCCTCCTGTGAGGATTCCTTAGTGTCTAATATTCTCTTCTCCTCGCATAAAACCTATAACGTTCGCAGACAACCCTCATTTGAGAAGCCAATTCGATGATTTCCCGAATCTATAGTCGGGCCACGACATTACGACATAACGACGGACAGTCAAACATTTTAAATACTGTCACTCCAATTTTATTTATTTGTTTATTTAGATTAGAAATTTCTACTCATAATATAACACCTTTTTTAAACATACAAGTTACACAAACGCTATCCTTTCACTTGACGTCTAGACACAGACTCCCTTAGGTTATTCGATGGACAAAAGCGTTATGCTTCGTCCTCGAACAATCCGACTCCCTCCGTCTGTTTCCGACATCATTCATGTGTGGAAACGTCTTTCCTAATGCTAGTTTCACATGAGGTCATAGTGAGGAAAAACGGTAAGTCTGCCGATATCTGTGTTACGATCGCCACCACCGCAATATTTGGAGCGGGATAAAAATATAAATTAGCGAGGAAAATGTTGTCATTATCGCTCGCATGGGTGGACGGTGAGTGCCAAGGTGGGTGGTGCGTGGTGGACGAGGAGTGGACGAAAAGTAATAAAATTTAGAAACCTTACTATAAGTTTCAAATAGTCACGTGCTTATCACATATTTATTCTTAGCTTTTTAAAACAAATATGACTTTACCTAAAGGCTCAGTACTGCATTCATATTTTGAAAGTAACTGTGCGGTCAAGAATAGTACTATACTGTCCACTCCCCTGCCTATTTGTTCTACCCTCGTGTGAAACGCGTTATCTACTGACGCTTTACCTTCAATGCTCCGCTAAACATCAGTCGAAGAAGACTTCACTTTATGTTCATTGTAAACATGTTTTTCCATACATTCCTAAACTACTGAACATCACCATCAGCTCAATATAGTCCTCACTGAGGGGCTCGAGGCCTACACTAAGTCACGGGTGACGGTCACGCTGGCACCGTGAGTGTTGAATTCACATATATCATTGAATTTCTTCTGATATGTGCAGGTTGCATCACGATGTTTTTCTTCACCGTAAAAACGTCGGATAAATATACATATGTAAATCCGAAATCGAAAAACACATTGTTACATGGCGGGATTCGAACCCAGGACCTGATTGGAAGTCAAGTGCTTGACCTCTGCACCATCGTCACTACTAAACATATTTTATTGAATTTTTGGATTGGTATACTTAGGACATTCTTACGGTGAAAGAAAACATTGTGCGGCACATATCTGAGAAGAAATTCAAAGATTTATGTGAAGTCAAGCCGCACTGGGACCAGCTTGGTTGACTATGGCCTTGTCAAATATTATTATTATTAAATTCAAATTGGGTAGGCTCTTAGCCCCTCTGTCGGCGAATATGACGTCAGAGATGATTTGTGCCATAAAAAAACTTGTCAAGAAAAATAAATATATTTTACATTTTTATATCTGATTTCGTGGCCCAACACTGTTACTCGTTGACTTTCTTACTGTGATTACCGTTATCGAAGCGGATTCAGATCTGCACGTAGTAATATTATTACTGAACGTAAGTTTATCTTCCTTCATTATGTTGCCATATTTAAAACAAGATCTTCTAAGCACATATAATCAGTCTGCATATGCAAGCCGAGAAAATAGTTTAAGTTATATCTTACTAATATTATAAATGCGAATGTTTAGATGGATGTTTGTTAGAGGATATCTCCAGAACGGCACAGAACAGATCTACGTGAAATTTAACATAGATGTAGAACATAATCTGGAAGTACACATAGGCTACTATTTAAGTTTTTTAATTCCTCTAGGAAAACGTCGCGCGTGACAGTTGGTTCCAGCTTGTAACCTTCAAGCGTGCTGGAGAAAAAGGGTCTGTCAGACAGACAGACGGACAACAAAGTGACGATAAGAGTTTCGTTTTTTGCCTTTCGAGGTACGGAACCCTAAAAACTGTTAATTTATAAAAAAAATACTAATACTTGTTATTTTGTTATTATTAATATTTATAAGTTTCTTTTAAAAGTAAGTACAATCGCGTAGAATTTAAAATACTACAAGATACAAAGTTGTCAAAATGGCAATGTAATATGACGTCATATTTGAAATATTACAACGTTGGTAGCGAGCGTACGCGTAATAATGCCTGTCGCACACAGCCTCGAAAGCGAACAAATCGAAGCGAAGCTAACTTTTATACTGACATTGATTTGACTTAGATGTATGGATGGATGATTGATACAAGGTATCTCCAGAACGGCCGCATGGATCTCGTAATTTGGCAAAGATGTAGAATATAGACTGACACTACTTATTAAGTACTTAGGCTACTTGTTAAGTTTTTTTTTTAATTCCGCGCGGACGTAGTTGCAATTGAAAGCCAATTTATTAGTAACGCTTTGCTTCGCTTTTCATTCGCTTTCCGATGTGTACTACAGTCATTAGTTCCCGTCTCGAGCGAAATTAAAAATTCCCTTTGTCCGTTTCGACTTCAAACGACTAGCGATGTTTTAATAAAATGCATGTTCCTAAACGACTATGAAGTTTTAAATTTCAATACACAGATTTCATATTGCAAAAAACACTCTTTATGACTACTACGATGAAATAGGAATAAGGAAGAAAGAAACAAAAACATCTAACTATCCTTCATGACATTTCTAAAAGAATTTAAATGGAATAACGCATCAAACTTTTTTATAGCTTTGTTTTACAACTCTAAAACACAATATAACATTACTTAAAAAATCCTCTCCTAATTTTATTTCAAACATTTTTTAAATTTGTCTCATGTTAATCATATTCATACTAATATAATATACGCGAATATTTTGATGGATGTTTGTTAGAAGGATCTCCGGAACGGAAATTTGGCATAGATGTAGAACATAATCTGGAACATAGCCTACTCATTGCAAGTTTTTTCTTAATTCTGCGCAGACGTTGTCGTACACGTGGGCTAGTAATACTATCATCATCATCATCATCAGCTCACTATACGTCCCCACCGAGGGGCTCGGAACCTACCCTAAATCAAGGGTGACTGGCCAAGTGCGGGTTGGCTGACTTCACACTTATCTTTGAATTTCTTCTCATATATTTGCATTACGATGTTTTCCTTCACCGTAAGAACGACGGATAAACATACATATGTAAATCTAAAAACACAGTACACAGCGGGATTCGAACCCAGGACCTACAGATTGCAAGTCAAGTGCTTGCCCACTGAGCCACCGACGCTCCAGTAAAACTATAAATAGAATTAATTTCAATAGAACTTAAAATAATCTAGAAAGGGTATTTTAATTTGCAACGTAGGAGTCTTTAAGAGTACATCCAAGACGTTAATTATTTAGCTCGTTAAAGAGTGAACTTTATCTTTGGTTCATTTTTCTTTGTACTTGAGGTATAGACCGAAAAGAATTTTCCTAATCTTAATTAGATCTTAAAAACCCTTTGCTTATTCTCTTTTACTGAGTCTTTTTAACTAACTCGAACATATTTGTGCGGGTTTTTACGTATAGATAACACATCTTACTAAACTTACTGATACGAATATTTAGATGGATGGATGGATGTTAGAAGGTATATCTAATTGGCTTAACAGAGCTCGCTGAAATTTGGCATGAATATAGAACAAAACGAAAAAATGCAAAAAAAACTAATCTTAATAATATTATATGCAAAGGATTAAATGTATGGATGGATGGATGGATGTTTGTTAGAAAGTATCTCCTGAATAGCTGAATGGATCTCGATGAAATTTGATGCATACATATAAAACGTAGTCTGTAAGAACATATAGGCAAATTTCGCATGAACAGAGTCGCGGGCGACAGCTATTGTATACATATTTATGCAGCTGACTGTACGCTGTAACCAGCCTGTATAAGTAACCAATAAAACTATTTAATTTACATTTTAAATCTACACTAAGCGCAGCTCTTAGTGACTATGTAAACAACATTAGTAAGATTCGATAACTCAGACCACATCAGACTAACAAAAGTAGACCCTTGTTCCGATATTGTACAATGGAAGTGGAATTTTAAATTGAATTGGTGTTTACTTAGTATGGATTTAGGAGTGATTGTTGGGCTTTTGTCGAGATCAGTCCGTTTTCATCTCGGTACAAACAGATGTTGATCTGTTTTTATATACAGGGGGATACAATGATTGGAAATAGGTTTTACTTTTATTCGTACGATTGAAACACAAAAGACTACGGTTAGAGTGTTTTCTATTTCAAAATTTATTAGTAATGCAGATTAAAAACATCCTGTATCATCAATTTGAACACAAACTCTATTACCCCAAAAAATATAGGTAGACATTTAAACAAATGTCTTAACCCTTTGAACGCCGATGATGTTATAGACGTCAAAGTTATATTTCTCTATACAAATTTATCACCATACTATTTTCGATTTAAGTGTTTCATTACTTACTAGTCAAGAAGTCATTTCGCAAGCACATAATAATGTTTTCAATAATCATGATTTGTCAAAAAACCGCGCCATGGCGGGCGTTATTTTTTATATTATAAGGTGGCAAACGAGCGAGCGGCCACCTGAAATCGCTGTAATAGCGAAGTGACCGTTGCCCATACACATACGCAATTGCATATGCGTTGCCTACCTTTAATCGACGGAGGAGAGGATGCACAGAAAGAAAATATTTCCCTTTCCATGCATCCTCTAATCCGGAAAGTCTATTTCACTTCCCATCCTTTCCTTATAAGAAAAGGGGTGGGAAGGGAAAGAGGACTAAATAAGGCATTGCTTCCACTTCACGCCTGTCTTCTATAGCCACGGTATAAAAAGGTTTACTTATGTTAAAGCTATACTATATTTAAAACAGTCTAATTTTTGATAGTTAGGCCGAAATACTTTTCAAAATAAGTACTTAAATGATAAATAGTATTGTCTCTTAGTGAAATGTGTCATGTAATTTCTATGGGGAGCGTCGGTGGCTCAGGAGTTAAGCACTTGACTTGCAATCTGCAGGTCCTGGGTTCGAATCCCGCCATGTACTAATGTGTTTTTCGACTTCCGATTTACATATGTACATTTGTCCGACGTTCTTACGGTGAAGGAAAACATCGTGATGCAACCTGCACATATCTGAGAAGAAATTCAAATATATGTGTGAAGTAAACCAACCCGCACTTGGCCAGCGTGGTTGACTATGGCCTAATCACCCTTAACTTAGGGTAGGCTCCGAGCCCCTCGGTGGGGACGTATAGTGAGCTGACGATGATGATGATGAATTTCTATGGAACCAAAAACAGAGCGAATGCGGCTTGTGAAGCGGCAGAAAATTCTAATGCAAGCAAATACAGAGGTCTAGGCTCTTCTATGATTTTGTCCCATTCGGCGTCGAGGCCCTTGGTCCGTGGAGTCTTAACGCTTTAAGGCTTTTTAAGGAAACATCAAAAAAGTTAATCGACATCACAGGGGACCGAAGAGCTGGCAACTGCCTCGGACAAAGAATTAATACAGCTATTCAAAGGGGGAACGCTGCCAGTATCTTCAGAACCTTGCCTAAAGGGACTCCTTTTAATAATATATTTTAGTTAATTATTCGTTTTTTATATTTTATTTAATATCATATATTTAAGACTCTTTTGTTACTAGAATTAAGTTGTATGATTTCTGTTGATTTCGATAATACGTAAGACATTTTGTAAATCAAGCCCACAGTATCACCGACAAGTTAATTCTAACCTATACTTAGTCTAATCCAATGGATCACAGCCAAGTAATGTTTAATCTCCACTCAATGGGGTTTGGATTTCTAAAGCTTACGAAGTTTAAACTAAGTTTGCGGTTTACCATTTAATATTAAGATAATTTGAACTGTTAATATTATTATATTAATTTAGTAAATACTAGCAGTTGACCGCGACTTCATTCTCTCAAAATAAAAATAAAAATCCTGTAATGTAATGTCACCTGGGGATAGTGTAGATTACCAACAGTTAAAACAAAAAAAAACAAATCCGTTCAGTAGTTAGCCTTTACAATTAGGTGGCATACGAGCAATATATTCGCCGAAATAGCTAACTGACTTCTACCTATAGACATCCGCAATTGTAGACGCTGTCTACCTTAAATCGACGAAGGAGGGGACGTACACATCAAACCCACTTCTCCTCCCCATCCTTTCTTTTATAAGAAAAAGAAAGGGAAAGACTTTAGGCTTCCGACACCACACACTATTTTACTCCATTTATTACTTTAAAAAGATATAATCGTTTACTAGCACTTATAAGTACTCGAAAGTACTCGAAAACTTCACCCTCTCATCGTCACTTTTAATATAAATATAATATTATTTTTGAGTTGTTTAATTTGATATAAAAAATTGAATGTGTAATATGAATGAACGATTTTGTTAATTAAACATATGAAAACATTTTATTAAAATGAATAAGCGTCGGTGGCTCAGGGGTAAAGCACTTGACTTGCAATCTGCAGGTCCTGGGTTTGAATCCCGCCATGTAACATGTTTTTCGATTTCTGATTTACATATGTATATTTAACCGACGTTCTTACGGTGAAGGAAAACATCGTGACGCTGCACATATCTGTGAAGAAATTCAAAGATATGTGTGAAGTCAACCAACCCGCACTTGGCCAGCGTGGTTGACTAAGGCCTAATCACCCTTAACTAGGGTAGGCTCCGAGCCCCTCGGTGGGGACGTACAGTGAGCTGATGATGAATAAACTCAAGTTAGTCCGTTATCGGCACTGAATAGTTTGTAGCAGTTAAAATATTATTACCAAAATCAATTTTACTAATATGAATGCGAATGTTAAGATGGATGGATGGGAAGGTATCTCCAGAACTGCTCAACGGATATGAATGAAATTTGGCCTAAATGTAGGTAGAATTTGGTATAATCTGAAAGAACACGTAAGCTACTTATAAGGTTTTTTTTAAACCAGTAAGACATATACAAAGCTTAATTAGTTAAGGACATCGTTGACACTTTGACATGGTAATACCTCATAGAGCCTACTAAATGCAACAATATGTAATCAGCTTAACAAAGCAGATTCATGTCATAAGATGTAGCGATTATAATAACACGAAATTATAAATGAAATTAAAAAAAAGATGTGTCTGTTTGATTTTAATATATTCTCAAACTTCTTTCACAATTAAAAAAAAAGTTATCAACGGATCTAATTAACTTAATATATCATTAAAATATCAAGTAATTCCACACGAAACCAAACGGTTTTGTAGTTTAAAATACTAAAAATAAATTAATAAATATATTATTAAACCGCAAAGTAATAGAAAAACCTATACGACTTAGGGTCTTTCAAGAAGCGAGCGTATCTTCTCAAAGGCCGGCAACTCATATACGGTTCCTCTGGTATTGCATATGTCCATAGGCGTCTATTAACACATAGTTGTTCCCGGTGTTCGTTTGCCCTCTTATTTTATAAAAAAAAACTAATTCGTTTGACTCAAATTCCAATACTTTATTGTTAAGAACGACTATTTAATTTTATCATATTTTACATCCTGTTAAAATCAATAAGTTCGTCAATTGTACCAACCGCTATATCTCATTTACAATCCTTGTTATAAGGATCAACGATGAAGAGATACTGCAATATCAAATCAGATCAATGTATTTATTCAGCAAATCAAACTTAACAGAGAACTTTTTATACCATAAATACTTTGGCGTAGTTTTTTTTATATCATAAGGTGGCAAACGACCGAGCGGCCACTTAAACCCGCTGAAATAGCGAAGCGATCGTTGCCCATAGACATACGCAATTGCAGATAGGTTGTCTAAATTTAATCGACGGAGGAGGAGATGCTCAGAAAGAGAATATTTTCCCTTCCCATGCTTTTCGATTGTTGATTCGTTTTCGCGCTTCGTTTCGTTTATCTAGTATCCTAGAGTCCTTAACAGTAGTTTTTTTTACGTAATAAAAATTAAATATTTCTGATATTAATCTTATTCTTAATACATTTCAAATATAATATAAAAAATTATACATCATATATTATATTCAAAAAAGAGCACCACCTGCTGCGGAGTCCCATGACTCAAACAACCAGTGGTCAGAGCTGCAGAGAACAGGAACAGAACAGAAACCCTTTCACGACGCGTGCGGTTTCTAGGATAACTGCCTTTTGTATCGGGCCCTTAATCCAAATGTTTAGCGAGAGCTTCTTCACCGATACGAATATCGGAATATTCGTATTATTTTATATCCACTGTAGTTAATATTAATAGCAAAAATTATAAAGAAAATATTTTACAGTTAGAAAATAAAACTTAAAAACATATAATATTAGTTTTTAAAAGCATAAATTTGAAAAAGCATTTTTTATTTTAAATGTTTGCGCATTAACAAACTTCGAAAAGTTTTTATTTAATTTGTAAAATATAAAAAAGTCGAAAATAATATAAAGGAATTTCCAATTTGCACGAAACATATTTTTGTAATACGCACTCTCTCATGTTCAGTTGAAGTTGGAAATTGAAAAAGTTCAAAAATATTTTTTTTATTATTCAACTTACAAAGGTTAAAGGAATTTATTCTGTTTTTCCCATTACGAAATACATTAATATTAAATATTATAAAATACTCAAGTATACAGGGTGTCCCGAAAGGTTACGTACATAGGAAAAAAATAAAATAAAAATTCGATGTTTTCCTTCACCGTAAGAATAGATAAATGTACATATGTAAATCAGAATTCGAAAAACACATTAGTACATGGCGGGATTCGAACCCAGGACCTGTAGATTGCAAGCCAAGTGCTTGACCCCTGAGCCACCGACGCTCTTACCTTTGTATTAACATTTGGATATAAGATACATGTCATAAGAAATAATATAGTTATTACGCAGGTGTTCTGGTTGACGTAACCATGTTAGGAATATGGCCATTGTAATATGGTCTATTAAGCCATACGCCAGCTATTTTTCCGAGCATCAAAATATAAAGGTAGCGTCAGCAAAGAAAATTGTATTAATTGAAGATATTAATTTTATATTTTTTACTTTTTATGTGACTAGGAGTTTAAAATTTCTATATAAAACATATTGTCATCCCTTTCTTTCATCTTTGACAAAACAGAGATAACAATGTGTTTAACAAACCTAGTTAAGTCAGATTTGACAAGCAATAATTAAAATGACAAATGGTATATCATTTTTTTAATATTAGCAGATTTCCGTTAATTTACTAATATTTCTTTTACCATTCCAACTAAGCTGTAGACTTGTGCTAGGATATAGTTTACGACAATAGTCGAATGACAGGATTCGAACTTTCGACCAAGTGATCGAAAATCCGTTTCTTTAATCGTTCGCTATTGGCGCTTCAAAAAACATATTTATAAAATAAATGGGAATTGTTCATTTTAACCATTTATAATCTGTATGTTTATTTAAATCGTGTTGTCAAATAGCAATTTAAAGTATATAAGAAATTCAAATTACAACATAAATTTAACTTTTTTTGCGAACCTTACTCTACAGTAATATGGAATAAAAAAGTAGTGCAAGTAAGAAAAGTGGGAGCTTTTCCTGTATTTTCTGCAAGAAGTTGCTTGAGAGTTTAATCATGCGCTAGATAACCAGGTCGATGTTAGGGTTGGCACCAACTTTAAAAAATTATATAAAAAAAAATTAAATCTTTATTTTAATACATCGATACGTTATCCTGAAGTCTATATAAAAACAAAAAAAATGCTATCCTAGGTATAAATAAAAAATTTCTACTGCACTTATAGACCAGTGAGAAAGTTTTTATACCTCGGTTTTTTTTAATTTTCAACTAAATCGAAATCAATTAATCATAAATCATTCTGTTAGAGACAATCCTATAAATAGATCGTCATATCTTTATAAAAAATAGACCTAAATTAATTTACATTTTCATATGATATTTACACATAGTTGAATCACGAACTTTACTCATCTTCCTTACATAAAGGCACGTATTTCTTGCCTACAGCGCATTTATAATGAGCAAAAGTAGAATATATTCTAGAAACATCTCAATTACTTAACAAAATCGTGTTAACAAGACTAAGCCACGTCACCAATTACAACAGTAATAATTCTAAAATCCGGGATCTCTGGATATCATTATAATATAAGAGGCCAAGCGGGGATATTGGGATTTAAAACGTTGACAGGATATATGGAACGTTTCATTTGTGGTAGGAGCACTCGATTTTGCAAGGTGCCCATTTATGTTAAACTGCCACGCTCGAGTAAATCCAAAAATCCCCGCTTGGCCTCTCCTACTAGTACTTAATAGCTTGACTATCAAGTGATTCCATTCTCTGTTTTCAATTTTTCAATCTATGTTTTCACTGCTAATTTTTTTATTAATAAAAATATGTTTCATTCATGTTTTATTCATGTGTTTCGACAGTGGAAATCCTAGTGGGTTTCGTCATCGTTTGCAACATTTAAAAGATTCTTCTCATATTATCAACCGACAACAAATATATTTCTTAAGAATTTTTACACGAACAATAATGACATTGGTTTATATTTGTTCAACCCTACATTGTTTCGGTGGTTCAATTCAGACCTTTTGTGTCCCGAGCAATTCAATTTAGTGATAAGGGATGAACGAGGCAGTTTTATCGATAAACGCAAAGACAAATAAAGTAGACATCGATTGAAATAACAGAGTGATGTGGCTTAAGCTATTCTTATACAAGGTAACGTAAATCGTCGAAACATCGTATTATACATAAATGCAAATGTTTAGATAAATTGTTGTTATTATAGAAGATATATCCAGAACGGATGCATGGATCTCGATGAACTTTGGTATAGATGTAAAACATAGTCTGGTAGAACACATAGGCTACATTTTTTTAATCTGCTGGGACGGAGTCGCTGGCGACAGCTAGT
Organism: Papilio xuthus; assembly: GCF_000836235.2. Taxonomy (NCBI): domain Eukaryota; kingdom Metazoa; phylum Arthropoda; class Insecta; order Lepidoptera; family Papilionidae; genus Papilio; species Papilio xuthus. Next base: position 1,839,839 of record NW_013532866.1, on the reverse strand, counting down.
CTATTCTAGTGCAAGCTATTGCTTATCGCAGTGTATTCAGCGGGTCAATTCTGAACTACCGCTAGGAAATTCAAATGACCGCTTCCAAAGTGGAATGTAAACTCACCTCAATATTCAATAGCTATCCGAGTTAGATATCGATTTCTCGATTAATTTGTGCTATCAATCGAATAGAATGGAAATAGTGCATCGACCGAGCTCGCCTGCGTCCTGTGCAACCGCTCGAAATGGATTGTTATTAGTATGCTATTACGGTAGTTTGCTATCGAATAGAATAATCGATTTTAATGCATTATTCGAGATATTTTGTTTGACAAATTGACAATATTATTAAATTTACGCATTTCATTATGAGATGTATCCTGTTGCTTAACGGTTTTGGAGAGATTTTGTGATTTATTACACTTTGTGGTTTCATAATCTATTTATTTTTTATGTCAAAACAAGCGAGCGGCCACCTGAAATCGCTGAAATAACGAAGTGACTGTTGCCCATAGACATACGCAATTGTATATGCGTTGCCTACCTTTAATCGACGGAGGAGAGGATGCACAGAAAGAAAATATTTTCCCTTCCCATGCATCCTCTCACCCGGAAAGTCCACTTCCATATCCCATCCTTTCCTTATAAGGAAAAAGGTGGGAAGGGAAAGAGGAATAAATTAGGCCTCCGGGACGCACACTCATCAGACGAAACGCGGAATTGCTTCAACTTGACGCCTGTCTTCTGTGTGGTCGTGGTATTTCACCGGGCGAGTCGGGCCGATTCGTGCGAAGATGTTAAAGCGGGCTCTACCACTGTTAATTCATAGTTTCTAGCTGCTCTTTTTTTAACATGTTTACGTAATTATAACCTACTTATTTTTTTTTAATCTATTTGAATTTTTAATTTTATTTTTTCAACATAAAAACAAGTGACATTAAAATTTATGTTTGCCCTTTAATTAGATTCATGAAATGACGTCACGGGGAACGTTAAAATGTTCCAACGTGTTCTGACATGTTCCATCGCAAATAACGCATTTTTACTTCCAACTTTATCATGTCATTCCGCACACGTAAAGTCGTAAAATAAAGAATATGGCTCACCGCGGGAACAATATACTTGTCACCGGTAAATCGTGAAAGCAGTCAATTTCAAATTTGTCTAACCGAATTTTTTCCTCGTGTTATATTATATACGTGTTATATTCCGAATATTTCGACATGTAATTGTAACATTTGATTCATCATCATCAGCTCACTATACGTCCCCAACGAGAGGCTCGGAGCCTACTCTAAGTTAAGGGTGATTAGGCCATAGTCAACCACGCTGGCCAAGTGATGGTTGGTTGACATCACACATATCTTTGAATTTCTTTTCAGATATGTGCATGCTGCATCGCGATGTTTTCCTACACCGTAAGAACGTCGGATAAATGTACATATGTTAATCGGAAATCGAAAAACACATTGGTACATGGCGGGATTCGAACCCAGGACCTGCAGATTGCAAGTCAAGTACTTGACCACTGAGCCACCGACTCTCTAATTTAATTAACTGTTATTTTCTGTGGCAAGCCTGAAATAAGATAAAACTACTTATAAAATTTCACCTTTACAAATTATCATGCAGTCGATCGTGTTTTTGTTTTTTCCCTCGACAAATAAAGTGACAGCGTACACGATTTACCGGTGACATAAGTACAGGGCAATATAGGTCCGGGAGGGGGGAGCATTGGAACAATATTTGATCCTGTACCCCCACTTTTAACTGCCTCCCGTACTTCCGTAGTCATTCACAATTCCATGTTCACACTATGCTACAAACGTCAATAAAGAAAATAATATTTACTTTTAGACATTAGTTAGAATCCTTTGGCGCGAATGACGCGCTTTCGTTACAAAGTCAAGTGTCAGATTAGTGAGGGGACATAAACGTTGACATTTTAATAAGACTAATGTTGCGCCAGTACACCGGCACACTGCCGGATTTCCTTCCTAACAATAAATATTAATAAAATTAGTGAACCTGTACGTAATATTGAAAAAATATTTCGTATACATGATATATTTGTGTAGCTCACCGAAGAACCGATTATAAAACAAAATTGACTGTGTGTCCGTAAGGCCGCATTAGTTCCAAATAACCTCAGGAACGACTAGATCGATTTTGACGAGAAGTAAGCAAACGCACGCGGTAATATAGAATCCTGGATCCACGTGGAATTAAAGAAAAACTTAATTTTAACTCTATGTGTTCTTCCAGACTAAGTTCTACATCTATGCCAAATTCCAGCCGTTCTGGAGTTACTTTCTATCAAACAAACATCCATCCAAACATTCCCATTTATAATATTAGTAAGTTTATTATATTAATAGTATCATAAATCATATTTAAAAAAATATATATCAGTATACTATGAACACATATTAATAGGAAAGTCCAGTGTAGTCGTAACTTTTGATGTGCGTGGAAATGAAGTGATCACCGATACAACTGCTTAGAAATAGCGGCTTATAAATAAATAAGTAAATACTCAAGCCTGTTAAAGGTAAGGGTAGGCAGAAGTTGCAAATTTTTGACAAAGGTAGAGAGCATAACATCTCGTACAGAAATGGGTCGGCTCGCCCATACCACGACCACATTGAAGACAGGCGTGAAGTTGAAGTAATTCCACCCTTTGTTTTATAAGTATGATACCGTCCAATTTTAGTCTTCATTCCTTTCCTTTCCTTGTAAGGATGCACAGGAGAAGGAAACACTCTTTTTCTGTGCTTCTTTATCCTCTCCTCCGTCGATTAAACGTAGGCAACGCATCTGCAATTGCTGATGTTTATGGGTAGTGGTCGCTTTGTTATATCAGCGAATCAAGGTGATCGCTTGCTTGTTTGTCACCTTATAATATAATAAAAAAACTTTTCAACTGCGAGTTGGAGTCGCGCCCGGAGGGTTCCGTTCAAAGCTGTTAGTATACATCTATAAGGAAAAGTTCACCCATCACGACAATCGGTCGTACTTGAATATGGTAATCCTTGCTAATTATTTTCATTATTAATTAATTAGTAAGCAGTATTTGTAAGTTCTACTAAATTTTAGTATTTTTTATTACTACAAGTAGTAATTAGTACAACAGATTAGTAATTACTCTAAAGGTTATGATTTTCTTGCAAGTGTCGCAAATTTGCTGTATCTTTTAATTGTGTTAGCTCAGAGGTTTTTTTTTATAAATTCAAAGGGTCTTGACAGACGGACGGACAACAAAGTGATCCTATAAGGGTTTCGTTTCTTTTCGATGTACGGAACCCTAAAAATAACTAACATAATATAAAGTATTATACATTGGATATTTTTCTCGGGACTTTGACGGGAAAGTAGCTGGTCCACCCAGACATATTTAAATCTACTTTTTTTAATTAGCTGTAAAGCTAGACTAAAATAAAATTCAAGATAATGTTTATAAAGGATAGTTATTCATTAAAAGAAAAAACGCAAATAGCCTGATTAGTTGAGTACCTATCATGCGTCTACAGATGGACATAATCACCGGATGCTGCGCCGAAACTCGGCTAACTGATGATATATTAATATGGAAATGGCTTTTTCACATTTTTAAACCATCTTTTTGTTATTATACTTATTATTTTCGAAACGAATGTCAGCTATATCCCGTATTTACTGTGTTTTTGAATCATAGGTAGCCTATCCATTCTCCCAGATTGTGTTCTACATCTATAGCAAATATCATCGAAGTCTTTGCAGCGGTACTGGAGATACATTCTTACAAACATCCATCCATCCAAACATCACTTATTTTTAATATTAATAAGATTACCGTAGTATTCCGCCACGTTAACCCTTGTACTAAAACAAGTGTCGAAGAATTATTCGGAAAAATTCCTGTCGTAGAGTAGACGACGTCATCTTCATCAGACGACGACAATTACCGACTAGATGGCTGGGCATTCGGCAACTATGTGATTCCCTGGAACCCCCGAATGGAAGCGCATTTGCAGTTCATCTGGTGTTAGGGATGTCCATGTCCGTGATCACCTCGGTGTTCACGCTCGTTTGACTCTTTAAAAAAAACAAGTTCGACGTCAATCTAGAAACAGAAGCCATCTCCATATTCTCGTGCCGACCTTTCCCCGTATAATTTTAAGCAGTTGGAAAACAGTAAAGGGATACAAAAAAATCGAATCAACTGTACAAAATGAGAGGTTTCGTGCGTCCAGCCTCCGGTTGTTAAGGTGTACCAAATTGTTGATTCGTGTAAGCACCGAGATGGGAAAAGTACAGTCGAAATAATTACTATATTGGTACAATTAACAAAAATATGCGAGCAACTTTGTACTTTGTGCAAGCGATTATTTCTATTTTTAGGGTTCCGTACCTCATAGGAAAAAAAAGGGAACCCTTATAGGATCACTACGTCCGTTCGATCCGTCCGTCTGTCTGTCAAGACCCTTTTACTCAAAAACGCGTGAAGATATCAAGCTGGAATCTATTTATTTAGAATGTCTTTATGACTCCTTTACATTATGCCAGTATAGTAAGTCAGTATCAGTCAAAATCAGCGTTGGTATACTATTGAGCTGAAATAATCCATGCCGGGACAGCATTACTGTCTTGCTGTACTGGCATAATGTAAACAATGCATTTCGCTATTTTATATTCTCAATTATTTTGTGGTAATTTTAATTCCTAAAGTATTGTAGATAGAAAATAATATTATTTACGATTTCTTGCTTTTTTTAATCATATTTTATTTTTATTTAAATAAAAAAAAAACCTGTCAGATATCTTCAAAGGTTATACAGAAAGAAACTGTCTGTTATTGGTTATGAAAACTTAAAAAAAAATACCGAATTCCTTTTTCAAATCAGTGGAACCGCAAAAGCAAATTCAATTATTGTAAAATCGTTGCAGCTTGCAATTAATTCAGTTTACGTCGACTGAAATTTAAATTCGGTTAAAGCTATAAATGAAATTAAATAAACCAAGCAAAGTGCTTTCGTAATCAGCATTCGATAATAATTACCGAGTAGAGAATTCAAAACAATAAATATAATTAAAAACACAAAACCAAAAAAAACCCACAAAAGTTGCTTCCGTTATAGCCGTATCTTACTAATATTATAAATGCAAATATTTAGATGGACGTTTATTTGAAGATATCTCCAGAACTACTGAACAGATCTCGATGAAATTTGTCATACATATAGAATAGTCTGGTAACACATAGGCTATTTATTATGCAAGATTATGATGGAGCTGGACCCAAAAGACCCAGCTAGGCGTTGGAAGGTGGCGGTTGTTCCGAACGGAGATCCCGCCTATCCCCCTTGTTAGCGCCGGTGGCGATCGCCGTGGGGTTTTAGTTGGTGCAAGCCCGACATAACCATCTTTGTTCCTGCAAGGATGGTATACGAAAGGCATTTCCCCACGATAAAAAAGGCTATTAATTATGTTTTTATAAGCGAATAAATAAAAGCGAAAAGTCCTTGAGTGGCGGCCGCGTACGGGTCAACGCAGCGTAGGTAGGCCTCCCGCACGATGGACCGATGACCTGGTCAAGGTTGCGGGAGTGCACTGGATGCGGGCGGCACAGGACCGGGCATTGTGGCAATCTATGGGGAGGCCTACGTCCAGCAGTGGTCAAGTTTAGGTTGAATGTGATGTTGATGTCATGGAGCGAATAAAGTCACAGACACAAATTTTAATACAAAGAAAAAGTGTGTCAAATGGAATAAATAACAATGTGTACGTTTAAACAATTTATAGTTTACATAATTGAGTTAATTCTTATATACATAAATAACGAATACGTAGAGAGAAAAGATTGTAAACATGTTGTATTGTTTATAAAATTAATGTCACTAGAACGCGACGTATTATAAACAAACAATATTGAATATTCAGACGAACAAATATATATATGGCCGGTACTGATAAAAGCGCGATAGTTGACGTGTTGCGAGCAACAGAAACGGTTACTTTGTGATGATAAAAACGTTTTGAATACATTGTGAAATTAAAGGTAAGTTTTTATTTTAACTTTGATTTACTAAGTTTTCACTAGTGAATAGTTTACTCTTTTTCATTGTAATAGTACATCGTTATTTGGCTAATATTATAAATGCGAAATTTTAGATTGATAGATGGATGATCATAAAAAAAAATCATACAGGATTCAAAGTGGATGGCTTCAAAAAAGGAAGACCAATGAAAGTATGGATTGTGTGAAAGATATGCGTAAGAAGGGGGTAGATTCAGATATGACGGCTGCTAGAGATGTATGGAGGAGTATATACTGTGCCAACAATTCGTAGGGATAAGGGTATGTTGATGATGGATGGATGTTTGTTAGAAGGTATCTCCGGTAATGGATCAACGGATCTTGTTGAAATTTGGCACACATATAGAATATTATCTGGAAGACCACATACGCTACTTGTTAAGTTTTTTTTTAATTCACGTGAACGGAGTTGCGTGCGACAACTAGATTTGAAATTAGTTTATTTTTAAATATATTTACTAATAGAAGTAAAATTTATTAATATTCTGCTTATAATATAACTTGATCAATAATTTAAATGACATTTGACCACATTAAGATAATAAGTAGATAAACGGAAATATTAATTCTCATAACAAAGACATAGAAATTAGTAGAACCTCGGTATCTCGAATGCGGGATTAAAGACTAAAATCGCTCATTTATAACATACTAGCTATCGCCCGCGACTCCGTCTGCGTGCATATATTAAAGAAAACTTAATTAGTGTAGCCTATGTGTTCTTTCAGATTATGTTCTATACGTATGCCAAATTTAATCGAGATCCGTTCAGCCGTTCTAGAGATATCTTCAAACACCCATCCACCCATAAGTTAAATAAAAAGCAGCTCTTCGAGGCATAAATTTGAAAACAAAAATAGTATATGTCCGTCTCCTGGCTCTAAGCTACTTCCTTACCAATTTTCAGCCATATCGGTAAAGCCGTTCTTGAGTTATAAATAGTGTAACTAACACGTCTTTCTTTTATATATATAATCATCATCAACCTGCCCTTATTCCTATCGAGGGTCGGCACAGTATGTACTACTCGTCCATACATCTCTATCAGCCGTCATATCTGAGTCTACCCCCTTCTTACGCATATCCTCTTTCACACAGTCATTCCATACTTTTTTGGTCTTCTCCTACCCTTGTAGCCATCCTCATTCAATCTCATTACTTTTATATTTATAATATAGATGCTAATGTTTAAATAGATGGATGTTTGTTTAAAGGTATGTATCTCCAGAACAGCTGCATGGATCATGCTGAAATTTGGCATAGATGTAGATCATAGTCTGGAAGAACACATAGGCTACTAATTATATCTTTTTAATACCATACGGACGTAATCATTGGAGACAGCTAGTATTGTATAAATACACGGGTTTATATGTTATATTGTTTGTAAAACAATCATACAAAATAGTTTTTTTTAGTTACAAATACAATAGAAAGTTTATAGATAATATTGTAGAGTTATTTATAATTTTTATAATAACGTATGGATGTTTTATTATGATTAGAAATACAATTGTCTATATTAAAATGTATTGACGTTTTATCCAGAATAAAATAATTCTTGTGAAAAAACTATTATAGATAAATATATGCTATCGCGGATTTTATTTAGCAAATTTAAAGAGCTACAAATCGTTCATACATCATTTTTACGTAAGTCCTATAGTTTAGCCTACGTAAGCAAAAAGCAAAAAAAGTCCTAAATTTTCGTAGCGCATTTTCAATTTAAACTAAAAGTCCAACAAACTTCTAGTCAGTTTAAAAATTAACAAAAAAATGGGACCCACGTCCTAGCAAAACCTTTCGATCAAAAAAAAAATCAAAAACGGAGCACCAGGAGCGGAGTTACGCGGTAACACACATAAAAAAACATACAGACGAATTGACAACCTCATTCTTTTTGAAGTAGGCTAGAAATACCAGCAGTCGCAAGAGACTCCGTCCGTGCAGAATTAAAAAAACATAATAAATAGCTTATAAGTTCTTCCAGACTTTGTTCTATATGTATGCCAAATTTCATCGCGATCTGTTCAATCGCTGTAGAGATACAATCAAACAAACATCCATCTAAACATTCGCATTTATAATATTAGTAAGATTATTTAATCGAATAAGACAATACTTAAAATCACCCAACAAATACCATAAGAAGTTAAAAAATTGAAGACCGCAATCGCCGCTTTGTATGAAATTTGACGTTCCTTTAAATCTCCGCTTAATTTAGGTGTTTGTTACAAGAAAAAATACATATTATAAAATCTTTTTCAGATGGAAAAACTTGCAATTCTTCTTCTCATATCAATAACTATAACAGAAGGGAATCCTGTAATAACAAGACAGACGCTTATACGTAAAAATGACAGAGAACATCTTTGCTCCAATCTACTAAACTTCAATAAATTATTTTATGCTTTAGACAGTCAGAAAAACGTAAGCGGAGTCCCCGCAGATATGAGTGTCCATTGGAAAACTGGTAAGGTATATTTTACCTTAATAAGCGATGAAATGAAAATGAGTTTACAAGTTCTGCATCCAAGTGGCGAAATTGACATAATAAAAGTCGCCGGACTCGGTCAATCAACTTGTATAGACAACCTAAACGACATCGTATATCTAGCAACCGATAACGGAGTTTATAAATACAAAGAAGATGGTTCCATCGAGTTATACACAGCATTAGGTGAGGATGTGATGTATGTCGCTGTAACCAGTGATGGTGGAACTATGTTTGTAGCAACATGGCCTCAGAATAGAGTTCATAAAATAACAGGCGATGGACAAAAGCAAGAATCATTTCCAGCTATACCTAATGGACACGGATTGACCATAGACACGAGAAATAACATTTATTTTGTCGCTACAAAAACGTCATATGTTTTGAAAACAGGTTATAGCATACCGATTAAAATTAAAGGGTTGCCAAATGATAAAATGACAGGAATTTTTATAAGTAGATCAGATGAAGTATACGCTATGGACGAGAACAGTAATTTGTATGTTATAGATCCGGATAGCATCAGTGCTAGATTACTTGGTTCATTCAGCGTTAGTGGAGTTAATTCTTTTGCTATGGACGCAGCTGATAATGTTTTGATCGGTGTAAAAGGGGCATTATTGAAATTTAACGCATACGAAAAGAATCCTTGCATGCCGATTGAAAAGTATTTATCATTTTTACATTAATTAGTAACTAACTTTCATTTTTAAGTATAATGTTTTTTTTTAAATTCTATTTGTAATAAATATTTGTAAATCTTTTTTTCCTGTTTATCTTTTAAATGTTTTATTTGTTTTGTGTATATTCGAATATGTCAACCGTTTTCACTGCCGATGCAAGTTACCATCACTCGTTTTTGTACAGATATTTCGTCAGTGTAAACCTACTAGTATGTTGTGTCTTTAAAATGTCTAATCAGTACCTAACTGTTTATTAACCAAAGGTAAGTTTGAATTTGTCGCTTTTAAAACAATATAACAGATATAAAATTTACAGACCAATTTATAACCTTAATTTTTGAAGTCGGCTAAAACGTGATGTTAAGTGACTTCTTAAATAGCCATAAAAATCCTAAAAATATAGATGAATCCGAGTATATCTTTTGTGAAGTAAAGAACTTGTGATATAAAAAGCGTTTGCCAATCCAGGTCCAATCCAATATTAAGAAATTGATCCTGCGAGGCTTAAACTAAATTAAAAAGTTCACATAACTACACCAATAATTTGAATTATGAATTATAAATATCATGTTAAGTTTTGAATCCAATACAGATTAAATAGAAATAAAATATATATATTTTTTGTTTAGAAAGAATCAAAAGGGGAAAAGGCACAGCAGGCGTCGCAAACACAAAAAGAGGACGACGACCACAACTGAAGCCGGCGATGACGATGAAGAATAAATCTAGTACAAATAAATACTTTATTTATTGATTGTTTATTTATTAGTCATTATAATTAAATACCAAATATGTTATTAAATTAAACAAACCAATAATTGTTACTGTTCTCGTGTTATCTTAATTTTAATTTTGAAAATAAAACTGTGGAACGAAATGGAAAACTTTTATTTAGACGCCACCTAGTGTTTGTAATGTTAACTATTCTCACAACAGATTAAATTTAACTCTATTAGTTTGAGTTATGCACAGCAGATGGCGCTTGTTAATATTGGTAACGCATGCGTTCAAAACAAGCAATATAACATTTTGAATAAACTGTAGTTATGTTATTTGTCTGTAAAATAACAGAATTTCTTTTAATTATACAAGGGTGTACCTAAGTATATATTGAATGGAAATAAGAATACAGATTTATTGAGAATAAGCTTTTATTAAGAATGTTAAATAATATAAAACTTATGCTAATCTTCTTAGTTGACCTACAACAAGTTTTAACGATCTTTAATGTCTAAATTGACACAATTGCTTGAAATATCTAATAAACAAATTAACTTATAATACATTTTCTTACAATAAACCGTTAAAGTAAAAAATACTACACACGTGGGTTATTTAAAGGTGATAGCAACACTGTTCTTGAAACAACCTCAAAACTCTTTGCGGAGTTCTGACATTTGTCAAATATAATTGTCATACGCGTCGGAGATGTGTCAGTGAGCGATCGTTCGCCGCTTAGTGAAATATATTTGTGTCGTAAATGTGGTTCGTTAGTGTGATAATGAGAAAACACATGTTGGACTATCTAATTATTAAGTGATGAAAGTGTATTAAGTTCGGTGTGTTGTTAAAAATAGTTATTTTCATTTGTATGTCATCGGACTCTTCAATATGGCGGCCCCCCGTCACAAATCACAACAGAAAAATATATCCTCGATATTTTCAAAGTTGCACGGTGCTTTTTCTGATGCGGTATGTCCAACAAAGCTGGCAACAGACAAGAGGACCCTAGACAAGACATGGAAATTAATGGATAAAGTTGTGAAACTGTGTCAACATCATAAAATGAACTTGAAAAACAGCCCGCCGTTTATACTTGATATTTTGCCGGATACATATCAACGGTTGCGCATTATTTACTCGAAATACGAGGATAATATGCAAGAATTGAATAATAACGAACATTTTAATATGTTTATTATAAACTTGATAAGGAAATGTAAGCAAGCTATAAAATTGTTTAAAGAGGGTAAAGAAAAAATGTTTGACGAGAATTCTCACTATAGGCGTAATTTGACTAAGCTGAGCCTCGTCTTCAGTCATATGCTGAGTGAGTTAAAGGCGATGTTCCCCAATGGTACATTTGCTGGTGATCAGTTCCGTATTACGAAGAGTGATGCTGCAGAATTTTGGAGAACGAACTTTGGTAACAGGTAAGTTTTAATCATCTTAAATTTTTATATTACTCTTGACATTATTTTTGACACATCTATACTTATATTATTGAGAGGAAAGATTTTTGCATGTAACAAATAAACATAAGACTACTGGGCTGATTCCATAAATTCTTTAACATTATAAAGCTTTATTATCACAGTAACATAGGCTATATTTGTTGCTAGAATTTTTTTTAATTCCGCATGTCTGAAATCAAAGGAAAAATCAAAGTCTAATCTTTATAAAATTCAGTAATGTCTTGTAATGTGGAAAGCAAAATTACTCCTAAATGGTAACTGCCACTCAGGATAATTAAACGCTTATTTAATCAATTCCTTAGTGTAGAGTTGTAGTGTAAAAGAAAACAATAAGATTAAGGCCTTTAAAATAATATTGTTTAATGTCATAGAAGTTGATTGAAAACATTTTATTACTGTTTGTATGTGGGCGGATAGTAATCTAGATATGATGTCTTAGTATGTGGGTGTCAATGAAAGTTAGACTTAGAACTTAGACTTAAATGAATAATTTTGTCTTTAAAGCTATATATAACTTATAAAAATGAATGACTGAAGAGAAAGTAACATAACACAATGTTCCGGAAGACATCTATACCTATATTTTTTAGATCAAACTTAAATAAGATAAAGGACAGAGAGGAAAGTCTGTAAAAGTATATTTTCCTAGTCATTCTCCTGCCCATTGTAATTAATAAACACTTAGTAGCCTATGTGTTCTTCCAGAATATGTTCTATTCCAAATTTTAGCGAGATCCATGCAGCTATTCTGGAGATATCTTCAAACATCTAAACATTCACATTTATAATATTAGTAGGATTGATGGTATGGGTATGGTATTCTTTTCTTTTTAAAATAAAGAGTCAATGACTTTGTTAGAAAGGAGAAATGTGTAGGTTGAATAGATATTTACTAAGCTAGAGTGCACCATCCTTCAATGTCATAACCACTTACTATCAAGTGGATTTGTGGTCAAGCACTGGATTATTCAATATAAAAAAAAACAATTAGTAGTATGGGATGAAAATGCGCCACTGCACTGAGTTGCAGGAAAATAAATTGAAGTTCTCGGAAACAACATAGGCTACTTTTCAATGTGAAAAAAGGGTTGTAAGGGGTTGAAATGATACCCAATGACAGTGTTATTGTGGACGAAGTAGCCGGCACAGCTAGATAGCAAAATAAATAAATAATGATATTCAAATCATTCACAATTGTTAATGTCATCATCATCAGCTCACTATACATCCCCACCGAGGGGCTTGGAGCTTACCTTAGTTAAGGGTGATTAGGCCATAGTCAACCACGCTGGCCAAGTACGGGGTGGTCAACTTCACACATATCTTTGAATTTCTTCTCAGATATGTGCAGGTTGCATCACGATGTTTTCCTTCACCGTAATAGTGTAAATATTAAAGTAAAAACATGAATTAAAGTTCTTTAAACTCTTATTGTACTCAAAGGTCATGGTAAAGTTTTTTTTAAACAATTGTTCACACACATCATTGCCATTCATTCAATTGAGTATTTTCTCATATGAATGATTATGTTTAATGTAAATTCTATTATCTAGAATTCTGAAGGTTTTTCTTACTATTGTTAAAGGCATAATATTTTATTACAACAGTGGTAGAGCCCACTTTAACTACTTCGCACGAATTGGCCCGGCTTGTCCGGTAAAATACCATGACCACACAAAAGACAGGCGTGAAGTGGAAGCAATTCCGCATTTCGTCTGATGAGTGTGCGTCCCAGAGTCCTTATTTAGTCCTCTTTCCCTTCCCACCCTTTTTCTTACAAGGAAAGGATGGGAAGTGGAAGTGGACTCTCCGGATGAGAGGATGCATGGAAAGGGAAAATATTTTCTTTCTGTGCATCCTCTCCTCCGTCAATTAAAGGTAGGCAACGCTTATGCAATTGCCTAAGTCTATGGGCAACGGTCACTTCGCTATTTCAGCGATTTCAGGTGGCCGCTCGCTCGTTTGCCACCTCATGATATAAAAAAAAATTATCTTTTTATTCAATGAGACTAGAAGGAGATAAGATAATGTTAGTAGGGGACATATCACAACTATGTCAAACTAGCTGTGGCCCATGACTCCGTCCGCCCGGTATTAAAATTTTGAATATATTCAACTTCTATGCCACATTTCAGCAAGATCCATTCAGCCATTCTGGAAATACCTTCAAACAAATATCCGTCCATCTAAACATTCACATTTATAATTTAGTAAGATTAAATGGAACATGGATTTTGGAGGTTGTGCATTGTAATGGGTGAATGTTTCTCGGTTATAAAGATTTCTCGCATATTATGTATTCACTTGTCTGTTTACAACTGTAGATATTCACTGCTGTGGCTACTTTGTTAATTCATATTGCAATGGTGTTGATTCACTTTGACAAAGCCGACCACAATATACAGACTATGTCAGAGAGAAGTTATATTCTACAGTAAGGAGTAATTGAAACCAATTAGGAAGTATGCATAGATGTATTGAGTTAATCAAATGGCATTCTTAAATCTCGGTCTATGCCATTGGTGTGCAAGAAATAGACTCATTTTATGTTATTATTCGCACATAAGTAGTAGCATATGTGTTGTACTAGACTGTGTTCTATATGTATGTCAAATCTCATTGAGAAACATTTAGCTATTTTGGAAATACCTTTAAGAGAAGATCTATCCATCTAAACATTCACAATTATAATATTAGTAAGATGTTTTATGATTGAGCGTCGGTGGCTCAGTAGTCAAGCTCTTGACTTGCCATCTGCTGGTCCTGGGTTCGAATCCCGCCATGTACCAATGTGTTTTTCGATTTCCGACTTACATATGTACATTTATCCGAAGTTCTTACGGTGAAGGAAAACATCATGCAACCTGCACATATCTGAGAAGAAATTCAAAGATATGTGTGAAGTCAACCAACCCGCACTTGGCCAGCGTGGTTGACTATGGCCTAGTCACCCCTAACTTAGGGCAAGCTCCGAGCCCCATGGTGGGGACGTAAAGTGAGCTGATGATGATGAAGATGTTTTAGTTATGTGTACTTGTTTGGATTTGATAAAGTAATACTATAACATTTGTCATAAGATAATTTATATAGCATCCGTTTATGAATGGAACTATTAAACCTCAGGTTCGGTCTCCCATGTTAAACATCCATGTTGAACAATGGATTATGTTTTCTTTTTGCGAATTAAAAACAACCATTGGTATGCAAATATCCTGGCTATTGTGTATGTTTGCTATCTCAACTCTCAAGAGATTGTGAATCATTACAACAGTGGTAAATGCCAGCACCGATATCTTTATGAATGGGCCTACTCGCACACTGCAATAAAACCATACATAGGTGTGATGAAGAAGTGGTGTGGTACTGGAAGTCTAATTTGTGTCTTCTGTCCCTTCCCCTTTTTTTATGAGGAAAACATTTGACAGAATAAGTAAAGTATAGAAAGTAGAAATGTTTTGTTTCTGTGTGTCCCTTTCGTTGATTATAAGAAGGCAACGCATCTGCAATTGCCGATGTCTATGCCCGTCTAAATTCAGGTGGCCGTTTACTGCTTGCTTCGTTGTGGAACTTTCTTTCCTCGGCGTTATTTCTAAATCAATACGACTTAGGTTCTTTCAAGAATCGAGTTTTTATTTCTCAAAAGGTACTGTTGCCCTCTGCAGTTCCTCTGGTGTTGTGGATGTCCAAGGGCGTTGATGATTCGTGTTCTCGTCACTTTTGCCCCCTTGTAGTATAAAAAAACATTAAATTTTGAATGGGTCTACGAGAAATAAGTTTGAAAATCTCATTGTGACATAGTAAAGGGATATCGTTTAGCATTCTTAAATGGCTTTGGGAATTAACCTCTTGTTAACGTATCTTATCGCATGAAACCAAATTAGAAAACGTGTGGTCTCCATACATTCATTCATGAAAAGATAAGTTGACTATCGACGTTTTTTTTCGTCAATGGCGCGATTTGAACTCTTCATTTTTATATTTATCAATGAATAGATAATTTGGATGTAAAAAGCAGAATCATCGTGTGGGAAATTCCTTTCGCTATCTTAACGCGAAACACGCAATTTAATATGGTTTTTACTAAAAGCAGTTTTATAATCTACTAGCGGTTGACTTTGTCAGTGCGTATTTTAAAAAAATGTCATATTTACTTCTCTTCGATAGCTATAATAAGCTACCTTCTTAAAGTCACTATTAGTCAGTCAAAATCAGAACAAAACGGACAGACAGATGGTGAACATTTTTAAAATTGTATTTTCATTATAAGTAACGCAGATTATACATGGTGTTCGCATAAAAAAAAAATTTTTTCGATACTGCATAAAGCCACTAATTTTATATTTATTTATTACTGCTTATTTTTAGTTATATAGTTATCGATTTCCTTCCTTGAAAAGTAGGTAATCTTATCTTACATCTTACTAATATTATATGGATGTTTCCTTGAAGCCATCTCCCGAACGGCTCAACGGATCTTGATGAAATTTTGTACAGATATAGAACGAAGTCTGGAAGAACACATAGGCTACTTATTAAGTTTTTTTTTTTAATTTCGCGCACGGAGTCGCGGGCAACAGCTAGCTCAAAATGTAATTAATATATTTCTAGGACAGTCATAGTTGTTTTTTAATTATTTATATAAATAATATCAAAGTATTGCATCACTCTATTGATTATAAAAATCGTGATAATGATTGTTCATATTTTGACATTTTTCCGGCTACATTTAAAGATTTGTAGTAACGAAAATTTTGTTATCTCACACAAATACATATTTGAATAGTATGCATACTAACTGTCGCCCACGACACCGTCCGAATAACAAAATAAGTAGCTTATGTGTTCTTCCAGACTATGTTCTACATGCGTGCCAAATTTCATCAAAATCCGTTTAGTAGTTCTGGACGCACCTTCAAACAAATATCCATCCATCCATCTAAAGTATTGAATGAATAAAAACAGATATAGATATGGAATCATATTTATAATTTAAGCTTTTTTATAAATACACTAACACAAATATATTAGGCTTTTCCTGTTATCATTTCCTTTTGAATTTTGGGAAATGAAGAATCATAGTTGTGTCATTCTGTTGATCGTGATAAGATTATTTTAGTTAGTAATACTCTATTAGACTTTCAGACTTATTTGAACTAATGTTAACACGTTAGTTGCTAGAATGATTTTTCGAAAAACGAAAAAAAAAAATTGTTCAAAATTTTGGGCCTTGACGTATAGCGGATGGTGATACGTGATGTCTCTTTAGGTAGTTTGCCGTATTTAATTCCTTGTCCCTACTTATGTACGTATGTTATAGTGGTAGCATCTCACCTTACTTGTATTCCAGTTTGGCCTGTCTAAATTTCTCTATCTTACTAATATTATAAATGAGAATGTTTGGATGGATGTTCATTTGAAGGTATCTCCGGAACGGCTCAACGGATCTTGGTGAAATTCGGCATACATGTAGAAAATAGTCTGGAAGAACACATAGGTTACTATTTTTTTTAATACTGCACGGACGGAGTCGCGGTCGACGGCTAGTAGTTTATAGTTTGCCTTTATTACCTTGCTAGATTACCTTGTCGATTGATTTATCTATGACTTCCTGAATAAAGTTTGTTGTTTTCGCAAAATTTATGTATACCTAAACTCTTGTGTGATATCTTGGATTTACGATAATACGCCGGATGTATTCATCTTGTAACCCACACATATACTGCACTGGCAATGAGATTGCATGTTTTTGAAGATTTTTTTGATGCTGAAGGTTAATGACCTTACAAAGTTTTTCTGACATTGATTAGGTATTTCCTTTTATCAGTTTGATTGATAAATTCATTCAAAAATCCCTGGATAAGCAAGAGAGGATTGAACGTACAGCGCCATCGTCGTGGTCGTGTGTTTAAATCTCGTCATTGGAGTATTGTCAAAACAAATCTTATCGTAGCATAGTCTAGAAAAAATAAGCTGATATTAATCATCACGACAATTATACATCCCGAGTGAACGTCCAAAAACTAGGGTAGTTTTACAATGCAGACGGGGCCGCGGACGAGAGCGAAAGCGTGCCCGTGGTTCCGTCCCAATGCGTTGGAGGAACAGAGAGGTTTAGTGGGTATGCCTCCGCTATGGAGGAGAATCCCACATAACTACCGCGTGGTTAACGCGCGTCAGGTCCAAACATTTTTGAAATTCGTTATGGAATCGCTTCGAAGTGAATGCACTTTGTCTAAACGCCCTGATATTTTAAAAACTGTCACTTTTTGTTAAGGCTTCTTTATAGACCGACAAAGTTATCTGACCCGGTGGAAAGTCCGATAATAATAAGACAAACTAAATTATAATCGCTCACTAGCGCTTCTATTAATGTCAAAGAATTGTAACTAGATTGTACTGTAGCTGTATTTTCTATACCTATTTAGGTTTTACATATTTTCTCTAAGTAATAACCGCGATAGCAACATTTCTTACCGGCCCAGGTAAACCTGCCGCACTATACTCGGTCGTTGACCTCTAGCCAACTGTCACATCACAAAGGAAATGCTAATGGCAGGTGATGATCAGAAGACTTAAAGTACTACAGCCAAAGCTTATAATCAATTCTTAAGTCTATTTAAATACCTTAGGTTAGCAAAATTCTTTTGATTATTGGGTTTAACATTTTATATATATTTTTATATTATAAAGTGGCAAACAAAGAAGTAGCCACCTAAATTCACCATCTGTCACCAAAATACGACCGCTGCCTATAGACATTCACAATTGCAGACGCGTTGCCTACGACATCGACGGAGGATTGGACCCGCAGAAAGAAGATACTCCCCCTTCTTATGCGTCCCCTTGTCCGTAAAATTCACTTCCGTTTCTTTATAAGAAAAGAGGACTCAAATTAGGCCACCGTCACGCAAACTCATCAGACGAAATGTGGAATTACTTTCACTTCACGCGTGTCTTCTGTGTGGTCGTGGTATCTTAACGGGCGAGCTGGCACATTCGTGCAGCTCTTGTTGCTAACGTCTACCACTGTTTAAAACTTAGTAACAATAAATTATTAGTTTAGTATTGATAATGAACTTGTCAGCTGTATTATACCGTAACCGTCAAATAGGGATTTAAATATGCCTACATTTTTGCACGACTGTACAAAAGCTACCCTCCTGTAGTTTTGTTATATTTAGTTTTTTTCTCTATAATGGTTTAACTGAGGTTTACCAAAGTTTGTTTTTTATATTCTTCATTAGCTGTTGCCCACGACTCCGTTCTCGCGGAATTTAAAAGGTACTTAATTAGTAGCCTATATGTTGTTTTAGACTATAATATGTTCTATAAGTAAGCCAAATTTCAGCAAGATCCGTTAATCCGTTGCGGAGATACGTTCAAACAAACATCCATTCAAACATTCGCATTTATAATATTAGTAAGATGGAGATTCACGAAAGTTTGTTTCTTTTGTTTTTCATAGATGTAAGCTTAAAGCTTTGTTCTTGTATCTAAAGTATAATAAAGGGATATCCCCTTTGATCCGTTTTTGACGGGATTAAGAACACTTTTGTTTATGTCAAGTTTATTTTACCATTTTGACCTTCAATTAAGACGAGGTTTTTTGTGAGAATTTATTAAGTAAGACTGGCAAGATCATAACCCGAGTCCATACAAATAATTCAGACCAAACTACATAAATTGGCAGCGATATTAACGATATGTTTTCACCATTCGATGCAGAGGGCTTAGCACGAAAATTTGCTAGAAATGTACGTAACGTTATCGTCAACTACAACGACAAATATACATAATTGTAGTCATATTTTGTCGATTACTACGAAAATGTATATCGCAAGTATTCGTGGTAGACCTCCGGATATGTGGTCATCTTTTGTTACGATTGTGTTGCGCTTTATGTTACGGCAACCGTAGACTCTTGGCAGATGTAAGGTAAGACAAAAATATACTATGGTGCAAGCAATTATACCTTCTAACAAAGAAAGGTGTCATGTCTATAATGTTTAAGCATCGATGCTTTTTTTATTATTACTGTTACAGTTGGATTCATTTCTTTGGCCAGTTTCCCGTTGAATGCACTTAACTCGGTATAGGCGTCATAAAGCGACCACTGAGCCGGACCCAGTAGCGGATGCCGGACGCGAATGGCGCGACGGAGATAGCGAATCTCTTTGTAACCGTACCACACTTGGCTTCTGTGGTCCTAGTACTTTTTTCGTTTCCTTCGTGTTTGCATATTCGCAATTTTTTCTGTAAATATTTTTGTGTAGTCTTTAAATTTTTACTGAAAATTCGATTCTGATTTTGTCCCATTTGCCGTTTAACCGATCTAAGGATATGGATAGTGATCGAAAAATCTGATCTATTGTTTAGCTGGAGATCCGACAGTTTTTGTACTATTAGAAATAACGCTATTGGCGTAATTTAAGTAGTTTTTAGAGGACATCATTATATCTAGAATACTGTTATTCAAATAAACACTCCATCTGGCTATCTGTTAGTACAGCTTGTTACCTTTAGTTAAGGTAAACAGAGATAACCGATGTCGATGGATAAAAAGTTCAAAGAAAGCGTTGAATGGGATCGTTAGCGCGTCTGTCGAACGCGAGATTACGCCAGCGATTGCGCGCTTTTCTTTGCGTAGTCTTTTTGTCTACCTCTGCAGTATTTCTGCCAGCCTGGTACTTTAGACTCATTGTTTTAAATATTTATGTTAAACGAGTTTTTCTTTATTTGGAATAGAAAAGCATGAAAATTTGAATATCGTCATCAGCACACTAAATGTCTTCACTCAGGGGTTCGGAGTCTAGCCTAAGTTAAGTTTGACTAGGCTATAGTCAAACGCGCTGGCCCAGTGCGGGTTGACTTCACACATATCTTTGAATTTCTTTCCAGTAATTTAAATATGCGTTGTGATAGGAATTAGACTAATTTAGTTTAATAAAAAAGCCATTTTAAATATGTAATGTAGTATATTCTGTTTGTCAAAGAAAATGGGTCACTGAAAATGAAGTCAAATGACATCCTAACATCTTTTTTTTTTCTAATTATTTTAATGGACCGTCATTAATCTGGAAAAAAACACTAGCATAAGATTCTTTTCACTGGAAGTAATTTCATATCACATCTTACTTTCTTACCATTTTTACTTAGTAATTTCTACATGTACATTATAAATGCGAATGTATGGATGTTTGTTTGAAGTTATCCCCAAAACAGCTCAACGGATCTCGCCGAAATTTGCTAGATGTATTATAGAAATATAATCTGGTAGAACACGTAGTCTATTTGTATAATTCCGGAGACGGAGTCGCAGGCGACAACGAGTTGCAAACATAAATATGCTTCTTTTATGTGTATTTTTAGAATATGGTTATGAAACTGTCAAAGATAATAAATTTTAAATTTTTGATGCTGTATCTGTCCAGTTATTCTTCCATTATTTCCAAGCACGACAGCGTTAACGGTATTTTCAAAGCTTTGGGAATATGTATAGGCTATGAATAGTTACTTGGAATTCATTAGAATTAGAAGTTCCAGTTAGTTTCATAATGAGAGTTTTTTTATTATAATATCCTCTCATTCGTAATTCAAATCAGAATCTATTTCTTATATATAAAATTCTCGTGTCACAATTTTCGTTTCCATACTCCTCCGAAACGGCTTGACTGATTCTCATGAAATTTTGTGAACATATTGAGTAGGTCTGAGAATCGGCTAACAGCTATTTTTAATCCCGCGCGGACGGAGTCGCGGGCGACAGCTTGTATATTAATAAAATTGGAGTGTCTGTTTTTTAATTTCGCCTGTCTGTCTGTATGGTTGTCTGCAAGGCTTCTTTGGTACGGGTAATCTCCGGAACCTATTTTGATAAAACTTGGATGGGAAGCTAATGCATCGGAGCATGCTATAGGCCACTTTTTTTTTCTTGCAACTGTTATTCGTAATACAAATAAGTATAATTGTAATAGCTAGAAAGCATGGCTTATATGCGATACGTGACTTTTCTTCGTGGGATATAATCCAGTCATTTCATAGTTTGTTTTTTTTTTAATTCACGAAGGCTCTAAGAGATTGAAACGGAACTCCACTTCGATTCCCATGCCATTAAACCAGTTATCGACGCATTAAACTAAACATCGATTTTATCGTGATCGGTTAAATGTCAAATTGTGCATTCGCTGACATTTCGAGCGTGAATACAGACTAGAAAATGATCGTGCGAATTTAATCGATATTACAATTGTAATAGAATCGATTATCGTTTGCGCTTGTTGACTTCTCGATTTGTTACCTGATTGTGTATTTGTTGAAGTTACGAAAGCGTGGATTATTTGTCTTGAACGTGATTGTTGTGATTCTTACTGTGCGTTTCTGAGACCAAAATATCTGAAAACATATTGTCACCTATCATTGTCTTTAACCAAACAAAGAAAAGAATATGAATTTTTGTCTCAGAAACCCACGGTATTTGTAATATTTGCGATACCGGGAAACCAATTTTTGATATTTTTTTGTGTCTGTTTGAATATTTGTCTGCAGACTGCAGGCCGCGTTTTTTCCGTCTAATCTCGTGAACGATTTTGACGAGAAGCTGATGCACGAATATTATAAGCTACATTTTTAATTCTACGCTGACGAAGTCTGGGTCGGCCGGTAGTTGTACTTAGGGTTTGAATTGTAAGACAGAATAGTCATCGTTGACATTTACAGCATCCTGTATATATTTCCTATTAAGCTAATGCCAGCAACCCCTAGTTGCAGCAGCCCTGCAAGCTACCCTCGCTCGACAAATTAAAAACGCGCCGTACATATATTTTCATTTGCGTTGGAATTATTGTTGAATCCCCCGGGCGTTTGCGGACCCCATATTAAGAAACCCTGATTGCAGTGCGGATACGAACGTTGGTTTTTGTTTCTCAAGCTAAAGTTAGCAATAAAAACTGATTTAGTCATAGAATTGTAGTCATTCTCTTTGAAAAATCACTGATAATACGTACTCATTTTTCTACTATGGGTTACTGACACACAAATCTCTAGTTTTAATACATCTCTATTTATACAAATGTTTTGGTCTCAGAAACCCACGGTTAATTAACTTAGAGACACCCTATGTGACCTATGTTTACGACTAGATTGTGTAGTTTTGAATTTTAAAATAAATGTAAGCGTTTACAACGCTATAAAACATTTCAATTTGACTTCGCCAATCGTTAAGTTATATAACTTGTACTTTAACGACTAACTTTAAATTGTAAATAACTTAATGTATTGAAACATAAATTTCATCCCCGTTATAGCATAAAAGGCTTTATCCGTTTTATTGTAAGTGAATTAATATTCTTACGCCTTTAGAACTTAGGCCATTCGTACACGAGGCAACGTAAATCTTGAAAACCCTGGGGATTTTAGTCGCGAAGACTTACGGAATAAAATGTCATAGAGCTTGACCGCTTAAGACTGTAGTTTTCGACAATATTAACTAGAATCCTTTGACGCGAATGACGTGCTTTCGTTACAAAGTGTTACGTCGTCCAGTGTTAGAATGAATAGTGAGGGGGCATAAACGTCGACATTTTAGTAAGGCTGGAGTTGAGTGGACACTGGCACATTTTCGGATTTTCATCCTAACAGTAGCACGCAACATTTTTGTCAAAATCAACGCGAAAATATCGTCGTGGTATACAAGATGGCTGAGCAAATCTATACCTAAATATAAAATTGTGATTTGATATTTTTCCGCTGAATATGATTAGAAAGTTTGCTAAAATACAAAAGACTCATGTTAAAATCGTGTTCAAATAACAATGGTCATATAACATTGTTTCTATTGTTTTTGCTCTTCATATCAAGAAAAGTATTTTGTCAAGATAATACGAAAATACACGACAAAAGGGAAAGTATCGAAACTAAATAATAAGATCCATGGCACACATCCAGCAACGTGCGAAAATGCCCGCGAAGGGAACCAAAATAAATCCATTCAAGAGACTCGAGGTGAAAATAACAAATGAATGACACATATCCCCATTCAACAATCAACTTTACTACCAACAGAATAAAGAACACAATCGATAGTTTGTTATTCGTGTGTCAGTTGTAAGGAATATATGCTGGCAGAAATGAGATTTATTACGTATGTATTAGAGTTGATAATGGAATGGTGCAGTGTATCAATTTGCCAGTCGGATCGGTTTCCACAAGGGTCAAGTTTGCGAAGACAGATCAAATTGGTTCATTGTGTAACGTCAGACTGTAAATAACATTAGAAAATATAAATAAGCTTTTAGTGAGATTGCTACCCAATGAAGAATACATACTCTTTATAAGTTAAGTACTCGTATAATGTATGTTTTTAGTCTTTATGTTGGAAAGGAATAAGATAGGAGAACTAGGATTTTTTACAAGGGGGCAAACGAGCGGCGCGAACACCGAGGTAATTAACGACACCCATGGACATCTCCAACACCAGAGGAACTGCAGATGCGTTGCCCGCTTTTAAGGAAATGGTATGCTCGCTTCTTGAAGGTCCCTAAGTCGTTTTGGTTTGGAAATACCGCCGAGGACAGACCGTCCCACAAGGTGGCAGTGCTGTGATAAGCCAGAAATCGCTATAAGCGAGTTATTGACCGGTCACAATAGAAGACCTCTATATGCGAGAAACTCTGGTTAGATTTACCTCTATAAACCAGAAAAATATCGGGATCCCTTGGACTCTTGCTTATCCATGTTCTAGTGTATAAATCTATTTAGAAGATTATGTGTTTGTGTATGATTCGATTCGAAAAAATCTTTTCGCATTCAATAGCTTTACTATTTAGGACTCTTATGAGCTATTTAATCTTAAATTATGATCCTTAAATATTGGTATTCATCTTTGTTTCTCAGTCCAAAATCTCTGTATAAAACATATTGTCATCCCTGTCATTATCGTTGAGAAAATAGAGATATAAATTTATTTTAAAGGAGATTTTGGTCCTAGTATTCCACGGTAATTCCTGATTAAAAATGTTAGGATGAGTAATTAGTTTAGCCCTGTGACTGTAAGATTACTGCAGGCTTCTAAATATCTGAAAACATTGACATCCCTTTTATTTTCTTTAAAATAAGTGAGAAAACAATATGAATTTGTCGGTTTCGTCTGTGGATTGGAGACTCATAGTTATATCGTCGCGATATTTTTCACTTTCGACGATTCGCTCGTCTGCTCTTTATGAGGCATTGGCTTCGCTCCAAAGTCCAACGTAGGCAGAGTTTGGGACGATTTTGTGTAGTTAGTAATATTTATAAATGTTTCTCTTTGATTCTCTGTTACTACATCGTATACTTTTTATATATAGTTATCTGTGGAAATTGTAGTTATTTTTATATAACTTCCGTTCACGTCATTGATACTGGAAAGAGGGTTTAGTTACTAGTATTTCCCCCGTTCCTCCTCCCTCCGGCGTCCCTGGTCAAGGTCCTGGGTTCGAATCCTGCCATGTACCAATGTGTCTTTCGATTTCCGATTTACATATGTACTTTTATTCAACGTTCTTACGGTGAAGGAAAACATCGTGATGCTGTACATATCTGAGAAGAAATTCAAAGATATGTGTGAAGTCAACCAACCCGCACTTGGCCAGCGTGGTTGATTATGGCCTAACTTGAGGTAGGCTCCGAGCCCCTCGGTGGGGACGTGTAGTGAGCTGATGATGATGATTTCCTCCGTAATCTAGATGACTAGGTCCTGTCTAAAATCTTCCTTAAGCTTTTCTCACTTAACGGAAGGTCTAAACTGCTTCCATCTGAAGATCTACAATTTCAGAATTTTGATACAAAGAGAGAGAAACAATAGTATCTTTTAATCTCTCAATTTAGAACTTACTTCATCAGTGGATATACGAATATTTGTGACCATCACCGTCGTATCGTATCATCAATTATTTTAAAATTAGTATAAGATATTTGTTTTTATGTCCGGTAACTGATAAATTTTGTCAATGAGAAATGTCACAAATTCGTGCTAGCCCCAATATAGTGCGACAGACTTATCTGACCCATTGACTAGCGACAAATTGTCGTACTGCAGCAGTCTTATAGTCTTATAGAGGAAGGCTTTAAAATATATAACATTACGTGGACGGAGTTGCAGGCGACAGCTAGTATTTTATAACAGAATTACGGTAACTCCGATGAGAATGAGGAGACTTACAATAACAACGTATCCTAAGGCAACTAAACGTACGGGAAGTTATATGTCCTTGGTTAACATTCGTGGTGTTGCGCGCGCACTCTACAATTTATGAATCGACACGACTCCATTGATGTCTATTTGTGTTGTATTTATACATAGCTACAGAGGCGACGCTACGTAGAGATTATGTAACTATATATCAATTTGTGAACGAGTTCATTCCACTTTTAGTGTATACTATTTTTTGATAGATTTGTGTTTCTTTATGTTTTAATAAATGTATAATGTATGTTTAGAAAAGTATCCTACGTCGGTCACGTGCTCAGGCACGACAGATACAATCTGATTCAACTCATCTTGGGAAAAGTGCTCGGTAAAAGGAATGTTGGTCGAAAGAAGTCCTGGTTGCGCAACATCCGAGAGTGGACCGGGGATGCGAGTGCCGCCCAACTATTTCGCCTCGCAAGAGACAAGGGGAAATATGGAGAACTGATCGCCAACCTTCGTCAGTCGGAGAGGCACCTCAATAACAAAAAATGTATACTAATGCCATTAGTATAAAAATCCTTTTATATCGTTGGTTATTATCTATCTTACTAATATTATAAACGCGAAAGTTTAGATGGACGTTGGTGAGAAGGTATCTCCGGAACGACTCATAGGATCTTAATAAAATTTGATATACATACAGGGTGTCCCAAAAGGTTACGTACATAGGAAGGGGGATGATACGGGTGGTCACAAGGGTCACCAGAAAAATAAAATAAAAATTCCCCTCTGGGTATTAAAAAAAATAAATGGCATTTTTTAAAAATTTTACACCTTCTGGGGCAATTTTAAATTTCTTCAAAATCTTTATTTGTTGTATTGTTTTTTTTATTTCATATTGATAAAGGGTTATTGACGATAACATAATAGCTTTTTTTTTAAATGTAGCAATATTTGTAGGTCATTGGTTAAAAAATTGCCCCATAAGGTGTAAAATTTTTAAGTTTTTGAAAAATGCCCTTTATTTTGTTGAATTTTATTTTATTTTTCTGGTGATCCTTGTGACCACCCCTATCATCCCCCTTCCTATGTACGTAACCTTTTGGGACACCCTGTATAGAACATAGTCTGGAAGAACACATAGGCTACTTTTTTTTTAATTTCGCGCAGAGTCGAGGGCGCTAATTAGTTTTTAAATCTCGCTCCTAATTTATATATCGAATTATTGACTGACTAGTCTGTTATTTTATTTCTTTCAGTATGTAATCTTTATCATAAATCATTTTATTTATCGATAAAAATTATATAAAAATCCTTTTACAAGGTTATTGAGTTAATCTTATATCGGACGGAAGTAGCCAGTAGACTTTTATAATGTTGACGATATTTATTTTATTATCTAGATTTTATATTTATGCAGCATCAATCGTCATTTTACAGTGTATATCTGCCAGTAAAATAAATTTTATATGTATAAAAATTTTGTGTTAATGTATGTTCTTGTTAAACGCCGAAACTACTGAACCGATTCTTATGATTTTCTTTAGCAATTCAGTCCAATCTGGGAGATAAGGTAGTGGCGAACCACAGCTTGTATACGATGAGTTATTTATGTGTTTTTTTATCAAAGAGTTAAAATCAATATGTTTTGTATTCAGGTGTTCGCCCGCGAGGCCGTCCGCGCGGATTAAAAAAATAAGTACCCTATGTGTTCTTACGGGCATGCAACCTGCATATATCTGAGAAGAAATTCAAAGATATGTGTGAAGTCAACCAACCCGCACTTGGTCAGCGTGGTTGACTATGGCCTAATCACCCTTAACTTAGGCACTGAGCCTCTCGGTGGGGACGGATAGTAAGCTGATGATGATTTGTTCTTCCAGACTATGTTCTACAACAAAGGCGAATTTTAGCGAGATCCGTTGATCCATACCGGAGATACCTTCAAACATCCATCCATCTAAACATTCGCATTTATAATATTAGTAAGACTTTCTCACTACATTATTCTGTCCTAATACCTACATCTGCTATTATTCCTGTTGTATAAATATTTGTAAGTCTTGTATCCTCGTTTTGTAAATAAAAAAAATAAACTTTATATTATCTGAACGTGCATATCGGAAGCGGCGTTCAATCATGATTTACATTAAACATACGCAAAGAATACCTCATCGTAGTGTATGAATCAACTCACTTCCTCCAATCTTATCATTAATCTAATAAACTTTTCGCGATAAACAAACTCCGTGAATTTCTTAAGATTATTTCCATTCATATTTGTTGGATAAGATATGAATTTATGGTGACTTTTTTTCGACAATTGTTAATTTCGTGACACTATATTGCATAATGACATCCGTTACAGGGACCGTGAATAGAGAAACTTAACACGGATCAAAAGGAGAGGTACCTTTCTTTTTTTTATATCAAAAGGTGGCTAACGAGCGATCGGCCACCTGAAATCGCTGAAATAGCGAAGTGATCGTTGCCCATAGACATACGCAATTGCATATGCGTTGCCTACCTTTAATCGACGGAGGAGAGGATGCACAGAAAGAAAACATCTTCCCTTTCCATGCATCCTCTCACCCGGAGAGTCCACTTCCACTTCCTATCCTTTCCTTATCAAAAAAGGTTGGGAAGGGAAAGAGGACCATATTGGGTCTCCGGTACGCACACTATCAGACTGCACGCGGAATTGCTTCCACTTCACGCCTGTCTTCTGTGTGGTTGTGGTATTTCACCGGGCGAGCCGGGCTGATTCGTGCGAAGATGAGAAAAAAAAATAAAGTCAATTTCTACTTAGGATGAGAAAAACTATTTATATTTAGCAGCATCTATTTCAAGTTAAAAATAAATCCTAGTCAGATCAAAGGCTTAATAACTTTTTTAAATAGAAGTAGGTAACTACTTAAGATTGAGAGAACCTCACAATTTTCGTATTTTAAATTCAATTAAAAATCCAGAGTCGTTAAAACGATATTGATAAAACAGTGGGTTGCTATAACGGAATCTGATGTATCGTTTACAAATCAAATTATACAGTAGAACCTCGATAAGGTGTCATTTTCCGATCTCGAAGGGCCACCTCCATGCCTCGTGCATCTAATAAGAAAGTCTAGTAAGAAAGAAATTTCTTTAAGCATGATATATATCGAGATATCGGTCGGCATCTAAGATTCTGAAGTGTGGTTTTCATTGGAAGAAACACATTAGCACACAGGTGCAATAAAAAATACGTAGCACAGATTTATAACAAAAAATTTTACGTACAATTGCCACGTTAAAAAATTTAAATTTAACGCGTTATTTTTTCTATATGGTAACATAATTTAGTAAATAATAGTTTAATATCGATAACCGTATTGCACATCCCTAGTTCTGAATGAAGCTATCGTATTAATCAGTCATTTACCTCGTCGAATTAATTTCGCGCTTCGCCACCTTGTCTTAAGATATCCAATCCACGTAATCTATCGATCCATTACTAATGCATAAATGGATAGCTTAGGCTTTGCTTATCGTATTCAGCTAATAGTTTTTCATTCTATTTCGTCTTAAATACTATCAAATTTGTATTGAATCATTCCAATTAGGATCTGGAGTAGCATAGCTCACGATAGTACTCGAATGGATTCGAATTTTCGAACGTGTGCTCAGAAATCCACACTATTAACCATTGGGCTATTGGCGCTTCTGTTGAGTTGATTTTCTTTTGTTAATAATCGAACGATCGATGTATCGAAAAGTAGTACTCTACTTTTAACTTTTTACTTTTGATGTTCAGTTGACTATTGTCAGAGTATATGTTTATTGTTAATGTTTCGGGCAGTGGTTTAAAGTAATGAGGATTCAGTATTTTTAATACATAATTTAATAGCTATCGCCTGCGACTTCGTACACGCGTTATTTATAAAAAAAATAATAAGTAGCCTATGTGTTCTTCCAGACTATGCTCTACATCTATTCTAAATTTCATTGCGATCCGTTCAGCCGTTCCGGAGATACCTTTAAACATTCATCCATCCATCCTAGATGAATTCGCATTTATAATATTAGTATGATTAGTATGAATAAGTATGATTTGGTCGACTGTTTAGGTATTTAAAATATACACAGAAATGGACTTTATCAAATATTTTATTCTTTGACCTTCTCTATGTTATGATATTATAAACAGTTTTATAATCTTGTGATTATGAATAATCATGTCCGGTCTATACCGATAATGGTCTACAATTTCACTTATAAAATGACTCGTACATTTTTAATAACCTTGTCACAAATTTCCACTGTTGAATTCAAAATAAATTTTATTTTCCTTTTCTCTCTTTAAAAACCGTATTATCTTTTTGCTATGGGCGCTCATTTAATTATTTTATTTACCTCCTCCCACTCTCTGAAAATAAAATCTCTAGATAAAGATTGAAGATATATGTTCGTAAAAGTAGACTTAAAAATGCACTAGACAGACGACATGATTAAGAGAGAGGTTTCTACTTAAATGACAGGATGAAAACAGTAGCCTAGCACGAATATTTGTGACAAGCACTATCGTATCGTCATCGATAAAATTTCAGTAAATTACACCAAAAATCTCATTAATTTTGACGTAATTGACGATGATGATATATCGCGTGTCGCGTTTATTCGTATTAGACGCTCGGTAATCCAACGTAGAATGAAAATATAGTGTATAGTAATTTATATATTATTAAAGGCATTTGTTAAGGTGTGTACCAATTGAGGGGAGAATATTTGTTGGAATTAATAAAAAAAAAGTATTGATCCGTTTCCCATTGACGTCACTTCCTATAAACATCGGTCCACATAAATTATCCCCCGGCCAGGATGCCGCCATTGACAAGCCCGTCGGCGTGGGAGAGCTTGATTGTTCACGTCCTTTGACTTTGTTTTTTTAATGTCGGCGCCATTTTTGCGACAGTTCGGATGTACAGGCAAAGACGTTACTTTCATATTTTTAGGGTTCCGTACCTCATAGGAAAATAACGGAACCCTTATAGGATCACTTTGTTG
The DNA here is from genome assembly GCF_000836235.2 of Papilio xuthus. Classification (NCBI taxonomy): domain Eukaryota; kingdom Metazoa; phylum Arthropoda; class Insecta; order Lepidoptera; family Papilionidae; genus Papilio; species Papilio xuthus. The sequence goes on along the minus strand of NW_013532866.1, from coordinate 1,809,202 downwards.
CCCGTCCGTCTGTCTGTCTAGTAGTATCTGATTGTCTTCCCGTAATGTCAATAATTCTGTAACTTAAACGGCTCAATGTTTTTTAATTTGTATAGTGTGACAAATTTATCTGCCCCGGTAGGCAATGTTAAAATGTGCCATACGTTCTTGATCGGACTGTAGCTATAGTATCATGTCGTTATCTATGCCTCGATTTTACATATATCCTTACGGAACTAACCGCAAAAATAACCCCTGTACTAACGAAATCAGGCAGCTCGCTAACATTATTTGAATTAAAAAAAATTAATTAGTAGCCTATGTGTTTTTCCAATCTATGTTCTACGTCTATGTCAAATTTCAGCAAAATCCATGCCTTTGTTTTGGAGATACCTTTAAACAAACATCCAGACAAACATTCGCATTTATAATATTAGTAATATTATAATGCGTTACGCACTCGAATGTGTCAATGAGATAAACTATTAATGGCCCTTTGCCAACATTCGACGTTTTGAAGTCGCGTAACCTTGCGCACTCAAACGGTACGATGTTAACTGCTATTTAAAGTTTACTGGGTCATTAAACTGAACGAACCACTGGCAAAGGATTATTAGCTATCAAGGTTATTGTGGATTATATTTGAAGGGTTTTTATATTTCAAACTAGCTGTCGCCCGCGACTCCGTCCGCACGAATATATAAAAATAATTAATATATACATAAGTTAATTAAACAGCAGCTCTTCAAGGCATAAATTCGAATAAATAGTATCCTATGTCCGTCTCCTGGCTCTAAACTACCTCCTCACCAATTTTCAGCCATATAGGTAAAGCCGTTCTTTATATATAAATAGTGTAACTAACACGTCTTTCTTTTATATATAAAAGATTTGCTATCGTCCGCGACTTTGTCCGTAGGGTATTTAAAAAAACTTATTTAGTAATCTATCATCTACGCTAAATTATATGGAGATGCATTAAGCCATTTTGGAGATCAGTAACAAACATCCATATTTTCGCATTTATAATTTTAAATGTAAAAGTATGAATGCATCAACCTTAAAAACAAACTACATATAAATATGTCAAGTGTATTTTTCAATTTTTTTGTATATTCTGTATATCGTCTAACCTTGAGTTTCCACTGCCAATACATGTATAAAAACATTGCCTATTGACTGACCTTGTTATGGTGTGAAATAGTTTAGTAAGAATGGTCAGTAAATTTTATGAACGACTTGTTTACAATCTATGTAGTATAATAATAGTAGCGGAAATGAGGGTAGAATGAAAAGTAAAGTAATATTAATAGGGTGGGGGGACTTGCTTACGATGTTTACACCCCCACAATGACGTCACTGATTTTTATGACATTGTCCTTCGTGGGCCGAAAATATTTTTTATATTTTTGGCACTGTCAACTTGTTTTTCTTCAATTATTTGACCTGATCGAATATGCCTCTCTTTCTAATATATCTGTCTTTGTCTCGTCTTACATTTCATTCGTTGCATCACAAAGCGTTCGTGGATCTTTGAACTTTATTTTTTGCGAGCAAATTCCATCAAGAGACATTCCTACAGCTTTGCTTATCGCATAAGGAATTCGTATCGAAGACTGGTAGGAAGTGCTACTGTGTATGGTGACCATGAGTTTTGAAAAAAATAACAGTCCGGTTTTTTAATTTATATAAACATTATTTTATTACTTTTAAACTATGTTACTAATATTATAAATACGAATATTTAGACGAATGTTTGTTGTAACATATCTCAGGAACAGCTCAACAGATCTCGATGTGATATGTCATATATGTAGAACATAATCTGGAAGAACAAATAGTTGACTTAGTTTTTTCATAATTTCGCGCGGACGAAGACATGGGAAAAGCTAGTAAAAAGAGCTGAGATGGAACATAGAATTAAATTAGGATTTGTGATGTATTTCTCCGTAATAGTTTATCCTAATTATTGCGTCTATTAAAGAAATAACCATGAATTCATATTGGAAAAAAGGAAGCTAAATAAATCCTGTCCTGATTATCGATTAGTTAATATTGTCTCTGTACTGATTGTCGTTACGCTGTAACCGGTTTCATGGGTTTGTTGTTAATACATTACTTGCTTGATCCCCTCACCATGTAGAACGTGACTTAGGCATTAGTACTCGGTGAGTAATGTAATGAGAAATATTGCGAATATCGCACGGTTATGTTGTGATGTTACTCATTGTATACACGATTTATTTATACTTGGTATGTTTTTGTTTGTACGTTTGTCTCAATAATAAACCGTGAGAAAGTTATACTATTGAATATTGAAAAATTCTCATAGCATGTAGTATAAGGTTTTAAAAATAATAAACAACTCGATCTTTTCTGATTTTTAATACTTTTAGATTATTGCATTACACCATCCAAATTCGATGTTTTTTTTCACGAGTCAAAAATTATACCTCAACTAGCTGTTGCCCGCGACTCCGTCCGCGCGGTATTAAAAATAACATAATTAGAAGTCTATGCGTTCTTCCAGACTATGTTCTACATGTATGCCATGTTGAGATCCGTTTAGCTGTTCTGGATACCTTCAAACAAACTTCTAAACATTCGCATATTATTATTATTGAATTAGAGAAAAGTAGACAAGTTAGAATCTTTTCACTTGGTTATATAAAATAGTTTGAAATTAATAACGGTAAAGCACTCGGTACAACCTTTTTGTGCAATTCTCATATAATTTAATATTATAAGTTATATAATGAACGATGGTTACCGGAAAATTGACAATCAAGCGACGCGAATGAGGTAAAAAATTGTTAATTTCTAAGTTCCGGTTCGACGCATTCGAGTCCCACGCGGTCGTTGCTTGGATGTGAAGCTTTGCTTACTTAATGCTATGCTTTCCTGGTACATTCACTTTTAAAATATCTTACAATAATCCAATCAAGCAACCAGGACATTTTTAGAGATTTCTTCCCTAAAGGTAAAATATACACTAGACCATTTTCTAGAGCATTTCTTTGTAATGTAACGTTCTTACGAATCTTGTATTACACGTAAAAGTACGTGTGCTTCGTGAAAGGGTGATACATTAGAACGTTGTTCTGTTACAAGTTAATGCTCTAGTATATACTCACCTTTAAAGTTATGCTTTCCTGGTACATTCGTAGAATAAATCAATGATTAGCCATAAAATTTCTTGTAGAAAACAAGATAATAAATTTACCCTATGACCCTTATAGCTACGCACTTTAAATCAACCTGTTTGTAATATTTCTTTCCACAACTACTTTACATCCGTTATAAAATTATTTACACAACCTACAACCTACGAGAGGAAATAACAACACGTGAAAACTATAAATCCTCTTACGTAGTTAAAGTACCCTTCCGTGATAGTTAATTGAGATGATAGTAAAGCGAAATGTTCGGTATTCCGAAAATAAACGTCAATATAGCGCGGACGCGCATCCCGAGAAGTAAAAAGACGCAGAATATCATCTAGTGATGTGACTATCAAATATGTTGATATCGATATAAATTGCAAATATAGCATGCCCGTAATTTCACAATATCTTATCGAAGAATGTATTAGAGTACCGCATTGATTCTGATGTATGAAATGAGAGAGAGCGAGAGAAAAAAGATCTCATTTCTATAGCGTCAAGAGAAGAAGAAGCGAGTGACATTCTACTTCCCACGTTGAATCGTTAAGATGGCAGGAAGTCGCAAATATACGGTAATCCATGGACCGCGCGGACTTTTTAGATTTCGGTCTCTTTGAATCAAGGTAATAAAGTCATTGTTGTCTAATCTATCGAATGTTATCGACAGATTTGATCAGAATTCAGATAAAATTAAACGTAATAAATCATTATCTTATTCTAAAAATATATCGATTTTTTTTATTGATAATAAATATTCAGGGGAATTTTTCCAACTGGTAACACTAACATCATCTAGTGAATTACCGCAATTGACCTATAATATTCTGGACCGGTTATAAGTCGTCGAATTATCTTCCTAATTGATTTTTCCCAATTTGGCAGTGATGGTTACTTATAGTAGTAAGTATTCGAACAAATTGTAGAGATTGTCAGTTACATCAACAGGCGCGTTTAACCTGGAACAAGCAAAAACTGTCGTTTCCAATGATATATCCAGCGGTTTGCATAGAGATAAATAATTCCCGTCGGAAGAGATTTCCGTCACAATCGTTTCCGTTTCGGCCATCTTGTCTCCCGTTGTTCGATTTGTTGAGGGTTCGCGATTGCAGCTGTACGAATGCATCCACAAGGTTTTTTATTTCTTTCGCTATTTTCGCTTTTCTGAATTTTAAAAGGACAATTATATTGTATTGACATATTATTTATCAATGACATGTGACAGGTGACATATCAATATCAATAAAAATTATAAGATTTCGAAAAAATTATAAAAAACGTTTTAAAGTCCAATTGAAGACAATTATGATGAGTTTAGAGGTCATCGGCCACTGTTCGGAGACAACGAGAATATCGCATTTTAACTCCGCGTGAAGAAGAACTTCTAGCTTGTGTGTGTTTTTTGTCCATTGAGGCAATATTTTCATGACAAATAACAAGTGATTTAGTCAGACTTAGATCGTGTGTGCGTCCCGTGGTGTTCGAGGGCGAAACAGATACCACTCCACAGACCGAATCCCAATTGGCCACACATTCGGGGCAGTACCTGCTCAAACACATTCTCCGGTATGCCGATAATAAATGAAGCATGAATACCCGATTTTATGTCGCGATTCTGTATCGTGTAATTAGCCTTACCAATGTCATTT
>NW_013532866.1:1789881-1804082 GCF_000836235.2 Papilio xuthus | reverse complement strand
GTCTACCTTCAGTTTGTGCTCAAGATAACGATCCGTGTAGCTTATTTCATGACGAAATTTATTATCCGAAACACAGTAACGTAAAGGTAGACGATGCATCTGCAAAAATTCGAATGTTTATCGGTAGCGGTCTCTTCGCTATGTAGGCGAATTCTGGTGATAAATAACTCCTATGGCCAGCAAAAGGTTAACATAAGCCTTCATTCTCATAGCCTGAATATATCTTATATCCTGTAGGAGTCCTTATTTAATTTAATATGTCCGCTTTCTATGGAATTGTTACTGGTTTGCATTCAAGGATGCGTAGACCGGATCGCGTGATGATGAAACGCTTTCGGAAGACGAGAAACGTTCTTTGTTCGCCGCCGAATTGTTAACGTTAATTAGAACAACTCCGCCGACAAATGTGTTGCATGTACGGTGACCATGATTTAGGTAATAAAAACGGGATAAAAAATAGTTTATCCTCATAGACTCGTCATCAGATTTTATTATGGATATTTAATATTCATCTGACTATTGTCCATTATATAACCATAATAAATTATTTAAATATATAACAAAAACAAGTGAGATTTTACAACAGATATATATCGTTCCTAGTATATTTAATGTTAATAATAATAAAAACCATCAGTTTCGTATTATTAATATACTTTCATAAAGCTATGAAAAAAGAATCTGATAGTTTTGGAAAAACTCAAAAACTACTCAGCAGAACTTAAAGTCAAAAACTTTTTTTTTCTCCAATTGCAATGTTAACCAGCTAGATATATAGGCTATTTATTTTTTATATATCCATCTAAGTGATCTTGGCCGCTTGCAAATTTGTAAAAAAATATATTTTGGTCACCCCTAATCGTCGGCCGTTCTTGGAAATAATATTCGGTTGTACGCGGTCGGAGCATTTCTTTGTAATTCGTGTTAAATATTTTCATAGCAATTTTCTTCCAGTTCTCCATACTTATGTTGTGTTAATTTCCTTTGTTGCAGGTGAGCATTCTTTATGTCACGTCCTTTGTTGCTGGACGAGGGAGCTTTTGTAAGTTTTTTTAGTGGACACTTTATTAAATAGCTGAATTAATCACGTGCAGGTGACATTGCAAAAAATGCTTATATAGTAATTGTTACATGTACTATTATAATATAATTTTTTTTATTACTTTAAATTGTCTATTTTTAGAACTAGGTTATCTTACTTACTAATATTATAAATGCGAATGTTTAACACATGTAAAACATAGGCTGGAAGAACATCTAGGCTACTTATCATTTTTTTAAATTCCGCGTGGACGGAGTTGCGGGCGACATTTTTATTAATAATAATAATATTTTTAAAAATTTGGTACATATGCCACTTTTTAACATTACATTAGTTTTTGCAATTTTCTTAATAATGTAGTAGACTTCAATTGTGTCTAATTTATTTGAGAAACAAAATGTCAATACCAAGAGAAGCATAGTACGTCCAATCGCGACGGTGACAGATGATGCAATGCGCTAGTGTTGCTATTACGAAAGTTTTTTTTTAAATTGTGTATGCTACAGATTATATATTCGAATTAAAATTTATATTAGTCAAAGGGTTGTTGTAGATTTTGATGTATAAATAAAGTATCGGCGTCCGTTCCATTACGCTAATGGATTTTAAGAAACCTTTTATAAAGGTATCTTAATGTGTACTAATGAATATTGTATCTTTGAAAGATCCCAATTCACACGTTTTTAGACTACGGGTTTTAAAAATTAATAATATTAGCAACGACGCATTTACCTTTTCTTTTATATCATAAGGTGCAAACGAGCGAGCGGCCACCTGAAATCGCTGAAATAGCGAAGCGACCTCTGCCCACAGACATACGCAATTGCATATGCGTTGCCTACCTTTAATCGCCGGAGGAGAGGATGCACAGAAAGAAAATATTTTCCCTTCCTATGTATCCTCTCATCCAGAAAGTCCACTTCCACTTTCCATCCTTTCCTTATAAGAAAAAGGATGGGAAGGGAAAGAAGATTAAATGAGACCTCCGGGACGCACACTCATCAGACGAAACGCGGTTGTTTCCACTTCACGCCTGTCTTCTGTGTGGTCGTGGTATTTCACCGGGTGAGCCGGGCCAATTCGTGCGAAGATGTTAAAGCGGGCTCTACCACTGTTCAAACCTTATTTAAATACTTACTGTCGCCCGCGACTCCATCTGCGACTAATTAAAAATATACATAATTAATTAGTAGACAATGTGTTCGTCCAGACTATGTTCTGTATGTGTATGCAAGAGATACTTTCAAATAAACATCCATCCAAACATTCGCATTTATATTATTAGTAAGATATAAAGCACTTATATTTGCATAATCGTCCATCCATTTCACTCGGGGCTTCAAATATCTTACCAACGTACCAGAAAAGTTTTTCGAAGTATACTTTCTTAGTTACTGCAGGACTATACCGTAACACCACTATGAAACATAAATCAATACATATTACCTCTATTTTGTCAAAGAGTATGATAAAGATGGCAATAAACAAATGATAAATACTACAATAGTGATCGAACCCACAACAATATTTGTGGGCCGCGTCCGCGAAATAATACCAGTACCACTCATCCTGATGAAGGGCCCCCGATGGGCTCGAAACTAGTCGGTGCCGCCACCGAACGAATATACGTGAGTGTTTAGCCGTTTTTATATATTGTCTCACGAAAATTTGAATTTAATATTTGTGGGCTGCACCAATGGGTCGGCTCGCCCTGTGCCACAACCACACAGAAGACTCGCGACAAGTTAAAGCAATACCCTACTTTGTCTGATGAGTTTGCGTGCCGGAAATCTTTTTCTAGTCCATGTTTCCTTCCCACTCTTATAAAATGATGGAAAGAGGAAGTGTATTTTTCTAGGATGGGGACGCATACGGAGAGAAATATCATCCTCCATCGATTTAAGATAGGCAACGCTTTTGCAATTGCAGTTTTCCTTTGGCATAAATGTAGATTTTAATTTAACCGTTGTTTGATCGTATGTGGATGGAAGTTATGTGCTCGCGAAATTAATTTTGACATAGTTCTCGGTAACCTAGTGCATTGCGTCATCAAAGCTTTGCCGTCACGCTTTGTACCAGGCTCTCATAAAAAAACCCTTTGCGTGTTCCCGTCAAAATGTTCGTGACACGCTAATCTCGCTGCGTGTACATCACTATGCGCGTGTTTCTTCTTAATAAATTATTTATGACCCTTGTTTCAGGATTTATCAATGAAGACATTATAGTATGATGTTTTAAGACCTTAGTAATATACATTTTTTTATTATATTAGTAGAAAAAAAATTAGTTTTCTGAACCCAGAATCTACGTTTACGCTGATGAGTTAGTTACTAAATGTATTTGATTCCTCACATCCTCCTCAGTAAAAAGCAGGTTTTTTTTTTAATTTAAATATATATTTATGGTATCCGGGGATATCTCTACTCACTAAAAAGGTGGCCCTCGAGTGCGTTTGCGCGGATCCCGGGATCTCCAGTGTACCGCACTAAGACCCACTACACTTATGTAGACTCCAGGAATTTAAGCACTTAAAAGTATTGTGCCAGTGGTAATTTTTTGAAAACGTTGATAGTTGAATTCGCAAAATCTTGATGATCGCTTTTGTGTCTACTAAAAGGATTTATTTCCACTGGCCATGACATTATCAGGTCATGACAGTTTCGTTAAGGTATAGAAAATCTATTTTACAGTACAATTCCAAGTACATTAGTCGACCCCCACGCCCTGAGGGTTTCCGAGAAATTGAACCTGCAAAAGCAATTTGAAATGTTTACACGCAAACAAAGAAATTAAATTACTTGTGTGTCGGCCACATTCTGCCCCGTGGGCAGGACTAAGGGTTGACATACACGGACTACTTCGAACAACGTTATTGATAGATTTGAACAGACGGTGTTGACAATCATGTTGACCTTTACCTTAGCAGTCGTCATATAAAAAAGCTACTGTTTGTACTCTACATTACTCAGAAGCGGTCCGTGTATATCAACTCTTAACCAATCGATAGACAAGTTTTCGCTTTGACCGAAGTGAAACTAATTTAAGAGCCAATACACATTGTAATTTTATTATTATTAATGTACTGTAATATATATCGTAATATTCTTTTTAAATTAAACTTGAAATTTATTTTATGTAATTTCTATATGAAAGAGATGAGGAGAAAACTTTATAGGAGTTTATGTTGAACGCAAGGCTGGTACAAGTTGCAGTATTAAGTTTTAACTGAATATTGCTTGAGGAAACATCCTGCTTCAGAAGTATTGTACTGCTAGCTTAGTACATAAGCGGAAGCGTTTTGCAGAACTAAAAAAAATAATATGATTTAAGCCTATGTCTTTGTTACTCAGTATTTTCTTGAAAGAAAAGACCTCCCAAACTCTAAGCGTTAGGGTTGTAATCGAACCGGTCCTAAGTTCAGAAGCCTCTGAACATGTAAACAATAAAAGGTTATAAAGGCTATATGTTTAAACCCCAATTGGAGAAAAACCGTCCAGGTTTTTGCCTTTTGGCCTAATGCCGACTGAACAGATTGGAATGGTTGAGGTGTCATTCGATTCATCTTCTTCCCTGGAGTGTTATAGTATATCACAACTGTACAAAACATAAGATGAAAAAATAAGAAATAAAACTCAAAATTTAATGAAAAAGATGTTTTGTTTGTTTGTTTAAACGCGCTAATCTGAGGAACTCCTGGTCCGATTTGAATTTTTTTTTGTTGGATGGTCCATTTATAGAGGAAGGCTTTAGGCTATATAACATCAAGCTGCGACCAATAGTTTTTTATTCTATTAATTCCGCGCGGACGGAGTCACGGGCGATAGCTAGTTCAAAAATAAAATAGCATTACATATAACGTTAAAGTTTTTACAACTTAATTTAAAAAAATTGAAATGTTTGTAATAATGTAGTCAATAGATGGCGCTGTTTCTCAACCGTATTTCTTCTGTGTCATTGAGTTATTTCTCGCTGCATTTTTCTGATTTTATTTTTTCTTTGAACGAACACTTGTAAGTGCTTCCTCGTGTGCATAAAGTGTTTCTCGTGCGATTTTAAGGCTTCCTTGGACTATATACGTTGGTTTAATTGAATTTTACTAAAGTGCCAGAGTTGCTGACATGGTCTGTCCTTACGTTGAAGTGAATACAATCTCATAACATTTTATTATAATGAGATTGTAATAGGAGGAATTTAAGTTAATTGAATATTGTTAACGCCTACTTAGTTTACTTTAACATACCTAAAGTATCAATATTAATATTTATTTAGATAAAGCGGAAGGTTTTTTTGTATGTTTGTAACGAAAAAACTCAAAAACTACTGGATTTGTTTCAAAAATCTTTCCCTATTAAAAAGCAACTTTACTCCGAATTACAATCTTACTTCTAATATTATAAATGCGACGTTTAGATGTATGGATCGATGGATGTTTCCTAGAAGGTACCTCCTGAACGGCTGCATCGATCTCGGTGAAATTTACTACTAAGTTTTTTTTCGGAAAGACGGAGTTTCGGGCTAATAGGCAATACTTAAATATAATTTTTATAGAATATGAATAGAATAAATGCCTTCGACGTCATGAGATCTAGGAGTAATTCCCTGTCTTCATTCACCCATACAATGGAACAAAACTTATAGGATACAGCCATCAGCCACCAGAACAAAATAAACAAAAAAGACAAAAGAAATATAAAAACTAAACCATTCCCCAAGCCGACTGGTCCTCGTGGGGAATTAGACCAAAACCCTCCATCTTGCAACAAAATAAAAACATTCAATAGAAAAAAATACTTAAAAGTAGGCACATATAACGTAAGATCATTGTCAACCATAGAAAGATACTTAGAATTAACACACGCACTTAGCAATATAGAAATTGACATCTTAGGGATTTCCGAAGTAAGGAGAATGGGCTGCGAAATCGAGGAATATGCAGACTACATTTTATGCTACATAGGACAAAGGAAAGGTCAATATGGTGTAGGATTCCTAATAAAGAAACGATTTAAAGAAAACATTGTAAATTTTACTGGTATATCTGACAGAGTTGCCCTTCTTCAAGTTAAAATAGAAGATTTAAACCTTTCCATTATCCAAGTATACGCACCGACGGAAAAATCCCCTGATACTGAAATAACAGAATTCTATAACGACATTACAAAAGCGCACTCATTAGCTGACCAGAACCTGCTCGTAATAGGAGATTTTAACGCAAAGATAGGAAAATCTACCTATGAAGAAGATATGATTGTCGGAAAGTTTGGACTTGGACAGAGAAATTAAAGAGGAAAACGACTTTTAGAATATGCCTTTGAGTTTAAACTGGCTATCATGAATACCTTTTTTAAGAAAAGACTTAAAAGATGGACTTGGTCATCGCCAGACTCCAAAGTTAAGAACGAAATCGATTACATTCTAACAAACAATCGTAAAGCTGTGATTGACTGTGAGGTTTTAAACAATATAAACTTTCCGTCAGACCACAGACCATTACGTGTCAAGATATCTTTAAAACCTTCGAAGTTAAGTAGGAGAAAATTCAAGAGTGTAATTAAAACATTAGAAACCGAAAACGACATACAACATTTTAGAGATAATTTAAAATATTCATTGCAAAATATTTCACTGGAACCAACAACTGTCCAAATTAGCTACAACTACTTAGAAAAAGCTGTAGCAGACTCGTTATGTAAAAACAAAATAAAAAAATGTAAAAAGACAGAAAATATTCAGTACCAATACCATAAACCTCATCAAGAGACGTACAGAACTAATACGTATAAAGAATAAGAGCAGAGAAATGAAAACCGAATTAAGCAATATATTTAAACAATCTAACAGGTCCATAAAAAAAGACTATAGTGAGTACAGAAAAAACATAATAACAAAAAACCTAACCAAATTTAGAAGCGCTAGAAGAGCATTTAAGGAGCTAAATTTACATAAATCTTGGATCCAAAAACTCGAGAATATACATAACGCGACCAAATCGAGACAAGACATCTTGGATCATGCAACATGGTACTATAAACAACTATATAAAAATAAAGAAGAAGACAATGAAGACGAATATAAGGAAATCGAATTAACTAACACAACTACAGTAAAACCAATAGACGACATTGAAGTATACCATCACATAAAACAACTAAAAACTCAAAGAAGCCCAGGAGCAGATGGAATAACCAATGAGATTATTAAGATAGGTGCGCCCATCTTACTAACACACCTAACTAAAATATTTAACATGGTGCTTACCGAGGGAACAGCCCCAAACCAGTGGTGTACATCAGAGATCTATTATATAAAAAGGGAAATCCAAGAGACATCGGTAACTACAGGCCTATCAGTTTACTTAACGGATTCTATAAATTGTTTGCCTCTATAATACTGCACCGGATTGAAAAGGACATCGAAAACGGGCAATCTAAAGAACAGGCTGGCTTCCGACCAGGATGTAGTACAATCGACCATATACAAAGTATAGAACAAATAATAGAGAAATACAAAGAATTCAATAGGCCGCTGTATGTGGCCTTTGTAGACTACAACAAAGCCTTCGACACGATCAGTCATAAGTCAATTTGGAAAGCATTAGAGAAATTAAACATCAATGAAACATATATCAGATTTTTGCAATACATTTATAGAAACTGTAGAAGTAAGGTTAAACTAGAAAGCTGTGGTGAAGATATAACAATCAGAAGAGGAGTAAGGCAAGGCGACCCCCTTTCACCAAAACTGTTCATTGCAGTTCTTGAAAACGTTTTTAGAAACTTAGATTGGAAATGTAAAGGCATAAACATAAACGGTCACTACTTAAGTCATCTCCGTTTCGCCGATGACATCGTGCTCTTCGCTGAAACAAGTAACGCATTAAAATCTATGTTGCACTCCCTCAACGAAGAAAGCTGCAAGGTTGGATTGGAGATGAATGCCGCAAAAACTAAGGTAATGACCAATAGCCTTAAGACACAAATAGAAGTAGAGAAAAAAGTTATAGACTATGTAGACGAATATATATACCTCGGTAAGCAAGTATCCTTTAGAAATAGTAACAACGATGAGGAAATCCAAAGAAGAGCGAACATGAGCTGGAAAAAATATTGGTCTCTAAAAGAAATTTTAAAAGGAGACTACAGTATAAATATGAAGAGAACCGTGGTTGAGACGTGCCTACTACCTTCTCTGTTGTACGGTTGCCAAACTTGGACCTTTACTAAGAATGCTAGAGAAAAGATAATAAGAACGCAACGTGCAATGGAGAGGAGTATATTAAACATAAGAAAGATACATAAAATTTCAAGTGAAAAAATTAGACAAAAAACCAAACTAACCGATGCATTAACGCAAGCATTAAAATTAAAATGGCAGTGGGCTGGTCATATATCAAGATTGTCTGACAGCAGATGGACACTAGAAACTACAAGATGGAAAGGGCCAGCGGGGAAAAGGAAGGTTGGTAGACCAATAAAACGGTGGACTGATGATATAACCGAAGTATCAGGGAAAGATTGGTTCAAGCTCAGCAAGAATAGAACAGGCTGGAAGAAGATGGAGGAGGCCTTTACCCAAAGAGGGATCCATATTTAATATTAAATATAATGGACTAACAGTACTAATAACTAAAATTAAGCGTAAAACTAACAATACTAACAAAATAAAATTATAAAAACTATGTAAATATGGAAATAAAAGGCTTATTATTATTATTATTATTATAAATATAATTTTTCCGAAAACCACCCGTGTGAAGATTAGACGAACTATTAGTTAGGGACTGATTCTTTACTAATTTTTGTCTTTGGCAATGTTTTGAAAAAACATATAACATTGTTGTTAAATAATTTTCAATAAATTCTTACATAGTTTATCGCTTAAGCATCCCTTATTGTAATCAGTACCCTAAGCAATTTACGCAGCAAAGTAGGCTAAAGCCAACAGCTATCTAACCCAATTGCGAGGCGGAACTACTGTTTAATGCGAATAACGCAATATGATGGGACGTTTAGTAAATGAAAATATTCTAAGTGAATATCTTACTAATATTATAAATGCGAATGTTTGGATAAATGTTAAAAGGTGAATATTATATAGGTAAAGTAGACATGGCACAGATGACACATCGTCTGGAAGAACACAGGCTGCTAAGTGTTTTTAAAACTGCGCGGACGGAGTCTCAGGCGAAAACTATTATAATAATATTATAATCTAGCCGTTGCCCGCGACTCCGTCCTCGTGGATATATGAAAGAACTTAATTAGTGTAGCCCACCCATCCATCTAAACATTCGCAATCTTCTTCTTCATACATTACAGATTAGATTAGGTTAGATTACATTACATCACAGATTATATTAAATTACAGATTAGATTACATTACAGATTAGATTACATTACAGATTAGATTACATAACAGATTAGATTACATTACAGATTAGATTACATTACATTACAGATTACATTACATTACAGATTACATTACAGATTAGATTAGGTTAGATTACATTACATCACAGATGAAATTACATTACAGATTAGATTACATTACATATTAGATGACATAACAGTTTAGATTACATTACAGATTAGATTACATTACAGAATATATTAAATTACAGATTAGATTAGATTACATTACAGATTAGATTAGGTTACATTACAGATTACATTACAGATAAGATTACATTACAGATTAAATTAGGTTAGATTACATTACATCACAGATTAAATTACATTACAGATTAGCTTACATTACAGATTATATTAAATTACAGATTAGATTACATTACAGATTAGATTACATTACATTACAGATAAGATTACATTACAGATTAGATTACATTACAGATTACATTACATTACAGATTACATTACATTACAGATAAGATTACATTACAGATAAGATTACATTACAGATTAGATTGGGTTACATTACAGATTACATAACATTACAGATAAGATTACATTACAGATTAGGTTAGATTACATTACATCACAGATTATATTAAATTACAGATTAGATTACATAACAGATTAGATTACATTACAGATTAGATTACATAACAGATTAGGTTACATAACAGATTGGATTACTTTACAGATTAGATTACATAACAGATTAGATTACATAACAGATTAGATTACATTACAGATAAGATTACATTACAGATTAGATTAGGTTAGATTACATTACATCACACAGATTAAATTACATTACATTACAGATTACATTACATTACAGATAAGATTAGATTACATTACAGATTAGATTAGGTTAGATTACAGATTACATTACATTACAGATAAGATTACATTACAGATTACATTACATTACAGATAAGATTACATTACAGATTAGATTAGGTTAGATTACATTACATCACAGATTATATTAAATTACAGATTAGATTACATTACAGATTAGATTACATTACAGATTAGATTACATAACAGATTAGATTACATTACAGATTAGATTACATTACAGATAAGATTACATTACAGATTAGATTACATTACAGATTAGATTACATTACAGATTAGATTACATAACAGATTAGATTAGGTTAGATTACATTACATCACACAGATTAAATTACATTACATTACAGATTACATTACATTACAGATAAGATTACATTACAGATAAGATTACATTACAGATTAGATTACATTACAGATTAGATTAGGTTAGATTACAGATTACATTACATTACAGATAAGATTACATAACAGATTAGTTTACATTACAGATAAGATTACATTACAGATTAGGTTAGATTACAGATTACATTACATTACAGATAAGATTACATTACAGATTACATTACATTACAGATAAGATTACATTACAGATTAGATTAGGTTAGATTACATTACATCACAGATTAAATTACATTACAGATTAGATTACATTACATATTAGATTACATTACAGATTAGATTACATTACAGATTAGATTACATTACAGATTAGATTACATTACAGATTAGATTACATAACAGATTAGATTACATTACAGATTAGATTACATTACAGATTAGATTACATTACAGATTAGATTACATTACAGATTAGATTACATTACAGATTAGATTACATTACAGATTAGATTAGGTTAGATTACATTACATCACAGATTAAATTACATTACATTACAGATTACATTACATTACAGATAAGATTACATTACAGATTAGATTACATTACAGATTAGATTAGGTTAGATTACATTACATCACAGATTAAATTACATTACAGATTAGATTACATTACAGATTAGATTACACAACAGATTAGATTACATTACAGATTAGATTACATTACAGATTAGATTACATAACAGATTAGATTACATTACAGATTACATTACAGATTAGATTAGGTTAGATTACATTACATCACAGATTAAATTACATTACATTACAGATTACATCACATTACAGATAAGATTACATTACAGATTAGATTAGGTTAGATTACAGATTACATTACATTACAGATAAGATTACATTACAGATTACATTACATTACAGATTAGGTTAGATTACAGATTACATTACATTACAGATAAGATTACATTACAGATTACATTACATTACAGATAAGATTACATTACAGTTTAGATTACATTACAGATTAGATTACATTACAGATTAGATTACATTACAGATTAGATTACATAACAGATTAGATTACATTACAGATTAGATTACATTACAGACTAGATTACATTACAGACTAGATTACATTACAGATTACATTACAGATAAGATTACATTACAGATTAGATTAGGTTAGATTACATTACATCACAGATTAAATTACATTACATTACAGATTACATTACATTACAGATAAGATTACATTACAGATTAGATAACATTACAGATTAGATTAGGTTAGATTACATTACATCACAGATTAAATTACATTACAGATAAGATTACATTACAGATTAGATTACATAACAGATTAGATTACATTACAGATTAGATTACATTACAGATTACATTACAGATTAGATTACAGATTAGATTAGGTTAGATTACATTACATCACAGATTAAATTACATTACATTACAGATTACATCACATTACAGATAAGATTACATTACAGATAAGATTACATTACAGATAAGATTACATTACAGATTACATTACATTACAGATAAGATTACATTACAGATTAGATTAGGTTAGATTACATTACATCACAGATTATATTACATTACAGATTACATCACATTACAGATAAGATTACATTACAGATAAGATTACATTACAGATAAGATTACATTACAGATTAGATTAGGTTAGATTACAGATTACATTACATTACAGATAAGATTACATTACAGATTAGATTAGGTTAGATTACATTACATCACAGATTATATTAAATTACAGATTAGATTACATTACATATTTGATTACATAATAGTTTAGATTACATTACAGATCAGATTACATTACAGATTAGATTACAGATAAGATTACATTACAGATTAGATTAGGTTAGATTACATTACATCACAGATTAAATTACATTACATTACAGATTACATTACAGATTAGATTAGGTTACATAACAGTTTAGATTACATTACAGATTAGATTACATTACAGATAAGATTACATAACAGATTAGATTACATTACAGATAAGATTACATTACAGATTAGGTTAGATTACAGATTACATTACATTACAGATAAGATTACATTACAGATAACATTACATTACAGATAAGATTACATTACAGATTAGATTAGGTTAGATTACATTACATCACAGATTAAATTACATTACAGATTAGATTACATTACATATTAGATTACATAACAGTTTAGATTACATTACAGATTAGATTACATTACAGATTAGATTACATTACAGATAAGATTACATAACAGATTAGATTACATTACAGATTAGATTACATTACAGATTAGATTACATTACAGATTACATTACATTACAGATTACATTACATTACAGATTACATTACATTACAGATTAGATTAGGTTAGATTACATTACATCACAGATTAAATTACATTACATTACAGATTACATTACATTACAGATAAGATTACATTACAGATAAGATTACATTACAGATTAGATTACATTACAGATTAGATTAGGTTAGATTAAATTACATTACAGATTAGATTACATTACATATTAGATTACATAACAGTTTAGATTACATTACAGATTAGATTACATTACAGATAAGATTACATAACAGATTAGATTACATTACAGATAAGATTACATTACAGATTAGATTAGGTTAGATTACATTACATCACAGATTAAATTACATTACAGATTAGATTACATTACATATTAGATTACATAATAGTTTAGATTACATTACAGATCAGATTACATTACAGATTAGATTACATTACAGATTAGATGACATTACAGATTAGGTTAGATTACATTACATCACAGATTAAATTACATTACATTACAGATTACATCACATTACAGATAAGATTACATCACATTACAGATAAGATTACATTACAGATAAGATTACATTACAGATTAGATCAGGTTAGATTACAGATTACATTACATTACAGATAAGATTACATTACAGATTAGATTAGGTTAGATTACATTACATCACAGATTATATTAAATTACAGATTAGATTACATTACAGATTAGATTACATTACAGATTAGATTACATTACATTACAGATTACATTACATTACAGATTACATTACATTACAGATAAGATTACATTACAGATAAGATTACATTACAGATTAGATTAGGTTAGATTACATTACATCACAGATTAAATTACATTACAGATTAGATTACATTACATATTAGATTACATAACAGTTTAGATTACATTACAGATTAGATTACATTACAGATAAGATTACATAACAGATTAGATGACATTACAGAATATATTAAATTACAGATTAGATTACATTACATTACAGATTAGATTACATTACATTACAGATAAGATTACATTACTTCTTCTTCTTCTTCGTCTTCGTCTTCGTCTTCGTCTTCGTCTTCGTCTTCGTCTTCGTCTTCGTCTTCGTCTTCGTCTTCGTCTTCGTCTTCGTCTTCGTCTTCGTCTTCGTCTTCGTCTTCGTCTTCGTCTTCGT
>NW_013532866.1:1777775-1788069 GCF_000836235.2 Papilio xuthus | reverse complement strand
TAAATTACAGATTAGATTACATTACAGATTAGATTACAATACAGATTAGATTACATAACAGATTAGATTACATTACATTACAGATTACATTACATTACAGATTACATTACATTACAGATTACATTACATTACAGATAAGATTACATTACAGATTAGGTTAGATTACATTACATCACAGATTATATTAAATTACAGATTAGATTACATTACAGATAAGATTACATTACAGATTAGATTAGGTTAGATTACATTACATCACACATTAAATTACATTACATTACAGATTACATCACATTACAGATAAGATTACATTACAGATTAGAGTAGGTTAGATTACAGATTACATTACATTACAGATAAGATTACATTACAGATTAGGTTAGATTACATTACATCACAGATTGTATTAAATTACAGATTAGATTACATTACAGATTAGATTACATTACAGATTAGATAACATTACAGATTAGATTACATAACAGATTAGATTACATTACAGATTAGATTACATTACATTACAGATTACATTACAGATTACATTACATTACAGATTACATTACATTACAGATAAGATTACATTACAGATAAGATTACATTACAGATAAGATTACATTACAGATAAGATTACATAACAGATTAGATGACATTACAGAATATATTAAATTACAGATTAGATTAGATTACATTACAGATTAGATTAGGTTACATTACAGATAAGATTACATCACAGATTAAATTACATTACTTCTTCGTCTTCGTCTTCGTCTTCGTCTTCGTCTTCTTCTTCTTCTTCTTCTTCTTCTTCTTCTAACCAAACCAACCAAAACCTTACCTTACACAACTCGACATTACGCACTTGGACACGACCTAACGCCTTGAAAGCCGACGAGCTAATGCACCCTCTCTGCAGTGGCTGCCTTTATATAGGGTGTCAAGCTAACTACCTATTTTGTTGTTTTCTTTTTTTGAAAGTAACTAATTAGTTCCATTATATTGATATTACGAACTCTTTGGTGTTTGACCTCTTTCATGCTGGTGTTCGTGGTCCTAATTTGAAATGTATTAGCCATCATTTAAAAAATAATAATTATAGGATGATTCGTTATCTTTTTCTTCAATTGTCTTCTTAACTTGTTTCGGTTATTCTCAGGAAAAACTTAACTTTTTCAATTTTCATTAATTCATTTATCATCTCGCCTTAATCATGCCATGGATACAATTACAGCAACCAGAGCCATAACTTTGATTCAAGAGGAACGTTCTCCGCGTTACGTGGGTTTGCAGTTTTTTTTTCCTCAAATAGCTATCCAAAATGTATGGAATCGCTTCCAAGACACCGGCAGTGTTGCCAGAAGACCTGGTTCAGGCAGAGTTCGTGTAACAACGGCGCATGAGGATCGGTACGTCCAACTAAGTGCTCGTCGTGATCGTACAGTAACGGTCCGTAAGTTACAACACCACCTACTGTTCAATTTTCATACTTTACGTAATCGATTTTACGAAGACCAGCAAATGTCAAGACGACGAGTTGTTCGAGTTCTTCTCACCAGGGTTCAATGTGCGAACCGTTTAAGATTCTCCCGTCAGTATTTGAACTTTCCTAGCAGGGCCTCATATTGAGGTATTCCACTGGCCAGATAACAGTCCAGATTTAAATCCAAGCGAACAATTGTCGCACCAATTGAAACGAAGAGTTAGAGAGAATGAGCGAGGGGTCTACAACCAACAGCAGCTGATTGACGCTTTAAAAGGTGCCTGGGAGGAGATTCCAGATTAAAACGCGAGGAATTTGATCCAGACTATGCATACGAGGCTTCATGGGTGTATTGCTAAGAGAGGAGGACATACTCTTTACAATAAAGAAAAAACAAAAGTGACAAGAACAGTATTTTGTCTTTTTCTGGTGATTTCTTTTGTTCATGTTTTTCATTCAAAATGGCCAATTTCATTATGAACTTAAAAAAAAACAATTCATGATTATTATTTTAAACAATTGTTAGCCTATATTGTAATCAATAACATTATTTTATAGTGACATGAGTTAAACAATATAATATCTTTATTGTTTTCATGGTACACCAAAAAAACTTAGTGGCCCTTATTTTGTTTTGAGTAGTATATATTATTGGAATCTCGGAATCGGCTCCAACGATTTTCATACAATTACATAAAACTACTACTACTACTACTATTTTTTCATTTTTTCGAACTTATGTCTTGAACAGCTGCTTTTTTGACGTACGGACATAGTCGCGGGCGACAGCTAGTGGTAAATTATTGTGATATAAGGATTACAAAAACCAAGACAAGGTTTAGTAAGTCTACTGACCTTAATTCAATAATTGCCCTATTTTTTTATATCATAAGACGGAGAGGATGCACAGAAAGAAAACATTTTCCCTTTCCATGCATCCTCTCATCCGGAAAGTCCACTTTCACTTCCCATCCTTTCCTCATAAGAAAAAGGGTGGGAAGGGAAAGAGGACTACTTTTGGCCTCCGGGACGCACACTCATCAGACTAAACGCGGAATTGCTTCCACTTGACGCCTGTCTTCTGTGTGGCCGTGGTATTTCACCGGGCGAGCCGGCCCGATTCGTGCGAAGATGTTAAAGCGGGCTCTACCACTCTAATCGTTTAGGAATCCGAAATTAAAATATACGTTGTTAATATGTTGATAAGCATTATTCTGTTATAATTAAGTCCTGAAAATCGCAACGTTACTAGAGAAATATTGATGTGAAACCTGTTTTGAAAGTATTCAAAATACAGACATTAACTCTAAAGCTATAAATAACGTGTGGCAGCTAGTTTCATTCGGATATTTTATTAGCATTAAGATGCATCTAACGGTCTCCTAAACGATCACCGTTAGCTTCGAAGTTGGCTTGTACAGGATGTTGTTTTAAAAAGTTAAATTTTCTTTTAATAAATTAGTTGCCATTTTACCAACATAGATAGATCTTATAGCGAGCACAAGCGTAGACAAAGTGATTCAGTTAGAAAAAAGGTATCCCATCCCACATTTCTGGTTACAGTCTGACGTTGATGTTTTTTGATCTGGGAACAAAACATACTGTTTTAATAGAATATGATAAACGAGTAAGCGGTCACCTTAATTAGCCGTGGACATCGGAATTTGCATTTTTACTTTTAATCAATTTATTTTGTAACATACTGTATTCTACAAACGAAGTCCCAGACGAATGCTATATCATTATAAGGCCATAAACAAACGTACAAACGTTTCCACTTTGTATATGTAAAATGACAGTATGTTCGTAAATTGTGGTCGTGTCTTTGTAAAGATTTTAATGTTTTCTACGCCGTCATTTATTTGAAAGCTAAATGAATGTAGAGACGGACTCAGTTGTACACTCGACAGTGCATCTTTTAACTCTTAAGTATTTTCAAAAGACTCGCTAAAGCTCTCGACTCGGCCTACTTTATTTGTGTGCGAGCTCTTTCCATTCTATTGTGTGGATGTATGTGTATCTTTTTATTAGCCTGCGACAACGTCTGCTTGGTTGATTATTTATGAATGAATTTAACAAAAAAAAAGTTTAAATGTCTGTCTGTCTTTAAATGGAATGTTTCTTTTATCATTTTCGTTTGGTATGTTTTAACAATTTTATGGAGTATTTTCCTTACTTGTCTACAATAAAGGTTGCTTAAAACTTTTTAAGAAACCTGTTAATTTTTTTTTTACTAATTTCAAAACAAAAACAAAGTATTACAAAAAGACGTGTATAAAACAAGTTTGAAAGTTCAAATGTTTAGGTCGCATAGATTTGATCGTTTAGCTGCAGCTCAACAACTAAATTGGAAGCTCCCAGCTAATCGAAATGTACTATAACATGTGAACCAACGAGCCGTAAACTACCTGGTGACTTGCCATTCGCAGTTGGAAACGCAAATCATAATTGAGCAGGCTTGCGAATCGGTTCACTGATCTGCTTCACATATGTAAACCAGGATGTGATCTGCAGGTCATCAATTTCAGTTAAATTATTACTAATCGAGAATGTCATACTAATCTGGGTGTAGGATATATTAGGTGAATTATGGCGTCCACGTCTTAGCTAGAAATTCTTAGTAACTTGCAAAAGGTAACTAAGTCAAAAAGTTGCGATTACATGACCGTAACTTATCCTAAGTGAAGTTGCCTTAAAAGCATTGCAATGTCCGTGAGTTCATTAAAATTCGACGAACAGTCATTAGTGAGTCGTGTCGCCTCTTATCGCGAGTGCCGGATCGATCTCACCGTCTATAAATAGGTGACGCTTTTGATAGATCCCTCCAGTGCTTTATATAAGTGTGGCGTAGCAGTGGGGGGTTCTTTTCCACATTTCGAGGAAGTACTTATTTTACATACACGCATAAGTACGGGGGCTAGAAAGGATACTTCAAATTTTTATTTTTATTCAAAATAATCTGATTTTAACGACGAGAGATTATGACATTGTACCAATTTTGTTACAAGAGATTTTGTTGTGTAATCACATAAAATCATCCCATTAAGTTACATGACTTGACGGTATACATTTAAGGGCCGTTTCACACGGAATGATACGATAGTAATACCCTACTTTATATGCCACGATAACAACGAGACCGTTTGTCGCCTATGTACACGTAAACTCGTAATGTATAAGTACGTTCACATATTTGGTGCACAACATAATTAAAGATATTTATGGGACATATTCAAAGAATTAAATATGCTTTCCAAATAAAATCAGATATCTTACTAGAAAGTGTCACAATGGGAGAGATTGTCTTATGTCGTAAAAATCAAATGACATTTCACTGAAAAAGATTGGTAAGGAAAGACGCCACAGAGACTGCACCCACTTGCGAACGTAAGCACGCCGTCCCGTCCGATCCGTCCTAAAGTTTGAATCTTGTAATACTACGGTTCTATAAGTATTTAAAGTCACAAGTGCACGTAATAAAGAAACTTAAGTCTCATAAGTGACCATGCGATTTGTTGTTGGAACGATATTAGTGTGTATGTGGAGAGACCCTTAGGATACTGTTGTGACGTCACGGGAACATTTGATGATCGTTTTTAACGAGCATTTTATTACGCACTTTTACGCTAAAAGTAATGGAATCGTGTTTTTTCGTAGGTGTAAGTACTTTAATGTTGTTTGTTACATACTGTTACGGGACTTAATTTAAATCTATGTTTTTAAACGTGGGCTTATGAGCCCAAAATCCCTTTTTAAAATATGTTATTTTGTTAAACATAATGACAGGGTTAATGATAAGTTTTATTTGGAGATTTAAGAGATCTCAGAAACCCTCGGTAAGTGATAATCCTTAAGCTTGTTAATAGGAAGAAGAACGGTCTGTCCTTGCCGGCATTTCCAAACCATACTTAGGTAGGTAGGAAGACTTAGGTGCCTTCAAGAAGCGAGCATACCCATATCCTTGAAGGCCGGCAACGCATCTGCACTTACTCTGGTGTTGCAGATGTCCATGGGTGTCGTTGAACACCTCGCTGTTCGCTTGGCTCGTTTGCCCCTTCTCTTATATAAAAAAAAACAGTGTAATGATTGCATTTTTCAAAGCTTTATGGTTTGGAAGTTAATAGAGTTTAATTTTACAATGATCTTGACGTGACCGGAGGCCTAATTTAGTCCTCTTTCCCTTCCCATCCTTTTCTTATAAGGAAAGGATGGGAAGTGAAAGTGGACCTTCCGGATGAGAGGATGCATGGAAAGGGAAAATATTTTCTTTCTGTGCATCCTCTCCTCCGTCGATTAGAGGTAGGCAACGCATATGCAAATGCGTATGTCTATGGGCAACAATCACTTCGCTACTTCAGCGATTTCGGGGGGCCGCTCGCTCGTTTGCCGCCTTATCATATAAAAAAAAAGTATAATTTAGAGGAGATAATTCCTATACTGTTGGTTCAAATTAGTTTTATTCAAAGAATTTGCACTCTTTGCTAATTTTTTCTTTTTTTTTGTTCCAGGTAAGACTTTAATATGACATGGTTCTAATAATAACTTCGTGTCGTAAGTAACTTTATCTACAATTTTACGTAGGTTGAATGAAGTAAGGTGCGTTGATGTCTTTTATTTACAAAGATATTTGGTTTATTGATGTAGTCATATAAATGAGACATAACTATTTTTAAATATTTGAGTTTATTTAAGTGTTCGTGTATCTGTGAGTTTAATTAATTTCGAATTTTTTATACTTTAAACTTAGATTTTCAACTCAAGAATATGTTATAAACACATGTCTGCTCCATTAATGCACGATTGTTTTCCATTTCTATATGCATTAAAACGTCGACGGTAAAGCAGTTTGTTCGTATATAAAATTTTAAGCGAAAACATCGCGTTACTTGCTCCTAAAGTGCTTTTTGGCTCCATGCATTTAATTGTTCGAAATACCTACGTACTTTCCCATCTCTGTGTATAAGGTCGTCGCAGGAAGTTAATTCTTTGACATAAAAAAAAATTAGTAGTCTATGTGTTCTTACAGATTATGTTCTACATCCATGCTAAATTTCAGCTAGACCCATTCAGCCGTTCTAGAGATACTATCATACAAACATCCATCGCAACATTCGTATTTATAATATTTAGAAGATCCATTCATCTCTTGTAAGTTATACCCCTTTCCGAACTTTATATTGTTGAATTTGAATTTTCAAATTCCGGCTACCATTCTTGTGTCTTGTCATTTCCTTAAATAGCTTGCTCTATTAATCTTGTACTACGCTTAAATAAATTATTCCAATACCGTTTTCGATGAAGCCCAATTAAACAATAGCAAATAATATTAATCAAACAATGTCAGTTTGCCGAATCGTTTGATCGTCATTGGACCAAGCTAATATTTGCATAGCCTAGCACCCGGCGGCAAATTGCATTGAACTAGATTATAGGCATTTGCTGATGAATAAAACAGATTAACGATATTTTGTACCAAAAACTTATAATCTTGAATAGACAATAAACTAATATAAAACGGCTGAACACTCACGTATGTTTGTTCTGCGGCACCGACTAGTAAGCGACGGGCCTTGTCCGCGAAATAATACCAGTCCCACTCACCCTCATGAAGGCTCCCCAATGGGCTCGAAACTAGTCGGTGCCGCCACCGGACGAATATACGTGAGTGTTTAGCCGTCTTTATATAACTTTATTATAATGTCTCAAGAAAGTTTGAATAAATTTAACCTAAAAATTATGCTCCGAGCTTAAACATTGTTGAATTATACCAAGCTCATTATTAGTTAATGAGCAGTAATAAAGAGAGTGAAAACAAAAGCCGGCCGCAGGGCGAACAACGGCCGTGTCGGACAATTACAACTGAACAATGTATAACCAACAATACAGCCAACGACATAACATAACTAAAAGTACAGCCAACATAGCTAACATGTGGCCAACGGCTCATCAACCAATCGCCAACATAGATCCAACACGTGGCATCCCAACACAATACCTAAAAGCATCTATCATTTTTCACTTCCATATCTTACTAATATTATAAATGAGAATGTTTGGATGTTTACCCCAGAACGGCGGCAGGGATCTCGATGAAATTTAACATAGATGTTGTACATAGTCTGGAAGAACACATAGGTTACTAAGTTTTTTTTTAATTCCAGCGGATGGAGTCGCGAGTAAGGTATTTTATACAGAAACGTATGTATATAATCGTTCCTTGTTTTCATTTTAAAGAAGAATTCATTTTGTTTTATTTAGTTATTTTTTAATTCCATGGAATAAAAATATAAGTCAAGAAAAGTCCATTTTAGAAATATTTGTAATAAATAGCAACAGTCCGCAATTACGAGTATATCTATCTATCGTTTGGTATAATTAGATGCAAACTTAACGGTGAAGTAATAACCTAAGATTTAATTAAATTAATTCAACAATTTACATTCATTGCAGAATCAGTGAAGACAAATTTCATTGACTTAACAAAATCTCTGCGATCTCATCTAATCTAATCTAATCTGGATGCTGGTAGCGTTGTATTCATTAAACGTTCATCGATATTGTGCTACGTGACTTACATCCCTATGTCTATAGGACCTCGTTAATAGTGGTGGCCCACAACTTTCTATCCAATAGGGTTGTCAAGAGTTAACGCTTAATATCGATATTGTAGTGATCATTTTTTATGTAGTGCACACTCAAAGTTGCTGTAATGTAGACAAAAAATGGCAGCCCTAGCTGTAGGGTTGTCTCTGGACAGGAAAAAATACCTTGCTATCGAATGTAGATTAGTTTTTGTTTTGAAATCTTCTTGGAAGTTAATACTTCAATCGATCAAAACAAAGAGCTTGTAATAATATCTTGTAATTGTTTTTTTCTTTATATTTATACTATATGAGTACTTTAAAAATATGTCATTGTTACAACCCTAGAGGATTGCACGTTCTTCAGTAATATAGCAATTAATAAATAACTATGTGGAACTTTCTAGAAGCTTGCTTTCAACGTAACCAAAGTATTAACGAGTAATTAATATCATATTTGAACCAATAATAACTAATTAGAGATGGAGCCACGTACAATTGAAGTTAAATAGACAATTAAGAACTTAATAAAAGAAAAGATAGGGTTTTAATTATCATCAACCTGCACTTATCTCTAATAAGGGTCGGCACAGTATGTACTCCTCCATAAATCTCTATCAGCCCTCATATCTGAATCTACCCCTTTCTTACGCATATCCTTTTTCAATTATATTGTAGCTTAAACATATGTCAACCTTTTTATCATACTAATATTACATTACCAAAAATCATGATTTTTGATATGCGATTAGCATAGGTTTCTGAAATGCGATCTTGAGAAAAAATTACAAAGTACTTTATCGGAAGCAGTTTTGTGATGTATATGGGTAAAACATACTCTTTTACAACCACGTTGATTTCCATAATGTCATCGGTGGTTAACAGTGGTAGAGCCAGCTTAAACATCTTCGCACGAATTGGCCCGGCTCGCCCGGTGAAATACCGCGACCACACAGAAGACAGGCGTCAAGTGGAAGCAATTCCGCGTTTTGTCTGATGTGTGTGCGTCCCGGAGGCCTAATTTAGTCCTCTTTCTCTTCCCACCCTTTTTCTTATAAGAAAAGAATGGTAGTAGAAGTGGACTATCCGGATGAGAGGATGCATGGATAGGGAAAATATTTTCTTTTTGTGCATCCTCTCCTCCGTCGATTAAAGGTAGTCAAGTCAACGCATATGTAAATGCGTATATCTATGGGCAACGGTCACTTCGCTATTTCAGCGATTTCAGGTGACCGCTCGCTCGTTTGCCACCTTATGATATAAAAAGGTCACGTAAACAATACATAATACAGTAGATATATTTTTTATATATTGATTCTTGTGTTCCCAAATAGAAACGTGGGCTTCCACTGATCTGTACAAAAATTCTACAATAAATATAATGTCTCTTTTTCTCAAGGTGAATGAGTGGGAAGTCAATATAAGTGTCAACAGTAGAAACCCACGGTTAGTGCTATAATTAAATCTTTATAAATAGAATATGAAGATGATGATTCTGAAGGGAATTAGTGGGTAGATAGATATTAATTCAGAATTGAGGGTAAAAATAGATTTTTTCCTAAAGGTTTTTTGTTTGATTTTTCTGTTTCTGAATATAGACGTAATATAAACGTGAAATTAATGAGCTATGTTAATTGAAAAATGAATTAAAATTGTCTCGTAATGACAAATTCAATTTTCTTTGCGCATTAAAAATGAATTAAATGCAGCCTTCGTGAAGTTATTCGTTTACAGCAGGCTTTATAAATGCTAATCGTTCGCTTGCTTTCAGTGCAATATGTAAATTGCATACAATATAAAACGGACATAAATAGACGTGACTAAAAATAGACGAGTCGCATGAATACTGAAACTGTATACAAGTTTTAAATCATATAATTTTACGAAGACATTAAATTTACAAAATTTCAAAACGCTATCTCAAACTTATTACTATCTCTGTTTATTTTAAAGGGAGTAAGAGAGATGACAATTATCTTAGATGGTGCAGACAGTGGAAATCTACATTTACAATTTACATCTCCATTTTCTCTTAACATTGAATGTAGACATACGAAAGTAAGCTTTTACTGGAATGTCTAGAGAGATTTATATCTCAATTGCAATGCCCATAAAAGGCTGTTTAAACGACGGGGTGTAAGATTTCTCTTATGCAGGCCACACACGTTGGGTTTATATCGTTTTGATCCAAAACCAAAGTGACAAAACTGTGTAGTTACATTTAAAAGGATACATA
>NW_013532866.1:1731577-1777097 GCF_000836235.2 Papilio xuthus | reverse complement strand
AACTTGTTTTGCAATGATAAATTTATTTCAACGCCTCTTCATTTATGTGACACTCTTTAAATCTTACTAATATTATAAATGCGAATGTTTGGATGGATGGATGTTTGGCCGAACGTATCTCTATGAAAGTTGGTATAGATGTAAAACATATTCTGAAAGAACACATAGGCTACTAATTAAGTTTTATTCCGCGCGGACGAAGTCGCAGGCGACAGCTAGTGACACATATAGTTCTTGTTACTACAAAGGTACTGAAAAAACGACAAACTATTCGTTGAGACGATTCAAATGAACCCAAACTCGACTTTGTTGTGTAGTTTCATTGCGAAATTAATATCACCTTCCAGCTCCATCATCAGATTAGCACCATGTAGTCATAATATTGCATCGTTATTACACAAGTATGCAAAATTTCAGCTTAATTAGTACCCGGGATATTGATAAAATTAATTTGCAATATTTGATGATAAGTATCGGAACATTTGAAATTAAATTGAATCTTTAAAAATGTAAATAAACTCATTGGCACCACGAACCGCACGTTAAATCCTTAAATGTGTTATAAAAATGTGTTTATAATTAAAAAAAAAACACTTTTACTTAGAAATTTTGTAACGGACTTTGCAACGTTAAAATAAATGGTGCTCCTTTTGAAATCTGTTTACCCGTTGGCTAACCATAGAACACCTTTACAACTTGACGGGAAGATCATTAATAAATCCACTAAGACAGTGAGGCTATAAATTATTTAGATATTTGTAAATTAAATGCACATTTTGTTGTGTAATTTGATTTTAATAAATAGGATATACTGTTTGATTTATTACTCTAAGATAAAATGCTTAGTAATTTATCTTACTATCTTACTAATATTATAAATGCGAATGTTTAGATGGATGGAGATTTGTATGATATCTCAACAGTTCAACGGATCTTGATGAAATTTTGCACAAATGTAGAACATAGTCTAGAAGAACACACTGCTATTACGGCTACTCATTAAGTTTTGTTTAATTTTGTGCAGACGGAGTCGTGGGGCGACAGCTAACTCTAGTTATTTAAATGATTAAACACGTGTAGTGTCAGGTAACGCTTTATATGCAATGTACGACGTAGTATTTCAAAGGAAAGACAAGTGGTGTCAAAAATTTGTCTATTGTAGGTACCAAAGGTGGGTGTAATCTAGAAGTCATGGGATCGATGTCTAATAGCTGAGAATTGGTTTTTAGATCTTCGAATTTCAAATGTACTTTAGCCAATTCGTAAGTCATACAAACTGCATATTTTGCGATTAAATTCCAAGTTGTGTATAAAGTCAGGCAATCGGCATTGAGCCACTGAAATTATACCTTATTTAATTTAATTAGTGCCCATAAATGGGGACGTGACCCGACCGTTATTTTTAAGCTAATTAAATTTTTCTGATTGAATGTACCATTTTGTTCTATTAGTCAAATCTTTTTCAAAATATATCAATATGTCAACCTCCATTCTGTGATTGCCTTCATCTTGGATATAACATGGTGTTCTATATTCTTCTTGTCAAGACTTTTCATTTGATTACCATGGTCGCAACATTTATTTATCAGGCTTTAGTACGATGAAAAAACAGAATCAGCATAAAGGCTATATTCGTATGACAATGTGAACCTTTGTGTCATTTACCTTAAGGTGTGAGAAATAACATACATTCTTGCCACCTGAATGTTGCATAACTGTGGTACTTTGCACCTTTGTCATCGTAGGTAGCAGCCTGATTATAATGTTTATAATTCCGTTCGCTCTTATGCGCCCATTGTTCAAATACTTGCACAAGAATATGTGCGTGTGCGGAGTGTTCGCGGTTTTATAAGAGGAAGCGGATATTGACATTTATTAGGGTCATTTTGTATAAGAATTTGAAGGTTGTAAATAGTCTACTAATACACCCCTAACTTAAGGCTTCGAGCCCCTCGGTGGGGACTTATATCTTCCCTTTCCATGCATCCTCTCATTCGGAAAGTCCACTTCCACTTCTACTTTCCTTATAAGAAAAAGTGTGGGAAGGGAAAGAGGACTAAATTAGGCCTCCGGGACGCACACTCATCAGACGCGGAATTGCTTCCACTTCACGCCTGTCTTCTGTGTGGCCAGTACGTGTAAATATGTTACTCTATCACTGTTATTTAGGTAGTGGAAGCAGGGTAGTAAGGGAATAGTTATAATTTCACAGTCTAATCATATATTATTTAAACACTTGTACGAAATATGTTTCCTTATTATGTTAACAGTCGCAACCTACCCTTATAACCAAACAACAGAATCCAATATGGCGTCGATGTATTGCATGAATTCATAATTAACTTCCTTTTGCAGCGTGACATAGTTTAGATCCAAAGCATGACTAACACTAATGCCAACCCATGCCATTGTTAGAGTTGAATACAACACAAAGTGTAGCCCTCAACATCGTGGTAAAAAAAATCTAGAAGTAAACATAGCCTACGTCACCCGGAGATCAAAAAAATTCCAAACCGCTACGACTTATGGTCCTTTAAGAAGCGAGCGTATCACCATCTCAAAGGCCGGCAACGCATCTGCGGTTCCTCTGGTATTGCTGATGTCCATGGGCGTCGTTGAACACCTCGATGTTCCCGCTGATCGTTTGCCCCCTTCTGTTATAAAAAAAATCAGCGAGATCCATACAGCTGTTCTTGAGATACCTTCAAAAAAACATACATTCGCATTTATTATATTAGTAAGATTATAAACGAGCGTACATACATGTTGCAAAATTTATTTCCTAACCGTACCTCGGTCGAAGACCTCTAGTCGTAAACCTTCCACAATTACAAGTTAGAAATTGCTTGGAACGAACCTATCGCACTTAAGAACCCACTAAGCAACGGTACACATGTATTCACACTCAGAGAATTACGTCTTAACACCTAACTGTCAACGGTATCTTGGTTTAAAATCGATTATATTCAGTACAATGTTTGCCATTTCATTTGAGTTTCCATTGCTGAAGTATCTTCATAAAACGCTATGTCTGACAATGGAAACCCACATTATCAGACAGATTTCTCAACGTTAACACTGACCAATTTACTTCAACGATAAGTAGAGTCTGCTACATTGAAGTTGTGCCGGAGTTTACCCGGAATAAACTGATTTGCGGACAGACGGATAATGAAAATCAGCAACGCACTACGTCCTCGAAATATTTTTTTTTCAATATCACATACAGTCACTCTAATATTATTAATTGTATATAAGTTGACAGCTTGCTGATTCCTTATTGGGATAGTATTGTGCGTAATAAAGACAACGGTGTTGTGATTAAGCTACTTGCATACAAAATCAATTTCAGTGGAACGACATCTATAGCGTCACCGTCCGCGCGGTGTTAAAAAAAAACTTTATTAGTACCCAATGTGTTCTTCTAGACCAGTCTTTCCCAAAGTGGGCGATAACGCCCCCTTGTGGGTGCTGTAGGTCTCAAGTTGCGGGTTATAGTAAAAGTTTAGTTTACAATTCTCCGTTAATATACATATATAGGTCACAATAATTAATTAATTTAATTTGAAGTTATATTGGTTTTTAAATATGTTAAAATAGGGGGGCGCTAAAAAAATGAGTTTGGGAACCACTGTTCTAGACTATGGTCTACGTCTATGCCAAATTTCAGCGAGATCCATGCAGCCGCTCTTGAGATACTTTTACACATCCATCCATCCATCCAAACATACGCATTTATAATATTAGTGAGATTGTTTGAATGTATTACCACAATCGTATGTTTAAACGCATTTAGCTTCGGAAGTTGTTTAACAGACTGCTTCCTGTTTCCGCACGTGTATTCAAACCCTTGTTAATACAATTAATGCTCTATTATTCCTAATATAGGGTTGAAAATGCCTTAATTGCATATGGGTAGAATCATTCAACCGATAACACAAATACGACAGCATCCTAAATCGCTTTAGGGTTGACACTTTTTAAAATTGATGTCCGATTTTTTTTCAGTTTTTTTTTTAAGATTTATTCTGTTGAAGTTACAAAAATATATCGAATGTTAAGATATACTTATTAAGTTTTTTTAAGATACTATGACTTTTCAGCCATCCGTTACTTGATTTGTGAACTTTTAGGAATAGGCAAAGAGACAATTTTATAACATATACATAACAATATACTTAGTTGAATGCTTAAACACAACGAAATCTTTGTTATTTGTGTATTTTATTTCGCTTACCGTGGGTTTCTGATACCAAAATCTCTGTATAAAACATATCGTCATCATTATCATTGACAAAATAGAGATAATATGTTTTAAACGAGGATTTTTGTGTCAGAAACCCACGGTTAGTATTATTTCCAATTCACAAGTATTATTCTATTCTATTGGAATATAAGTTTCAACCCTACATCCTTCCCAGAACTTAAACACGTGTCACAATACAATAGAATCTTGTAAATCAAATGACACACTTCGTCTTTATTACCTTCTAATTGGAGTGATATTATTAATGTAGTTTAAGTTATGTTATGTCTTCGTTCAAGATCTCTTTAACTTCAGTTACCCAGACAAATGGAATTAGTTGTCAATCTAACAAAGTTTAATTGCGAATTCGTTATGAATGCTGTTAACAAGATGGATAGCAAAATCATATAACATTCATCGTAGAATTTAATAAAATATACGTCATTTTGTATATAGTTATTCAAACTTAATAGAAGTTCGCATTTTGCATGCTGTCCTTTTTCTCAGTTGTTCAACCTGTCACCTATGCAGACGAGTCCAAATTAAGTTTGAATCTTGTTATACATCAGTATAGTCTGACAAAGTTATCTGAACCGGTGGCACTGACCTCTCTAAATGGACTGGCTAATGATCTAAAATTTTGTGCCTATTTGAATTTTCTTCATTTTTGCGCTGAAGGAAGGTGGTGTGGATTTGAAGTGATAACATAGACAGGTTTAACTGTCAACAGACGCGTTTTAGTCTGTACGGCCTGGTGGGCATAAGTTAAACTAAATTATGACAGCTCACTACCGCTCCCATGTCAATGGCAAAAATAGTGTCAAAAGATATTTGTTGTATTGTAGCTACTTTTTTACTAGAGTTTACGTGAATTGGAAGTAATTCGTTTTGTCTGATGAGCGTGCATGTCGGAGGTCTAATCCTAAACCCCATTTCCCTTCTCACACTTTTCTCGTAAAGAAACGATGGGAAAGGGAAGTGGATATGACGTAGGATGACTCCGTCCGTTAAAGGTAGGCAACGCATCTGCAGTTACGGATGTCTATGGGTAGTGGTCTCTTCGCTATTTCTGCGAATCAAGGTTCTAATTTTTTTTTTACAGATATGACCGCGATTGTAGCGCCATTTACCGGTCCAAATAATCTTGTCTCAGTATACGCTAATTAAATAGCAGAATACACTAAAGGCCACTTCATGCCCTCGCCAGTTCATGTCCACAAAATAAACATGTATTGACACTAATTAACCGTACGCTTTAATTAATTTGCAAACGTCCAATTAATTTGGGTGCGGGCTTGTTTTTTCAAAGAGGATGATAAAATGCTTCCCAATTAATGCCTTTTAAATTACTGTAGAGCGGTGTTACAATCATCAGCTCACTATACGTCCCCACCGAGGGGCTTGGAGTCTACGCTAAGTTTGGGGTGACTAGGCCATAGTCAATCACGTCCCAGTGCGGGTTGACTTCACACGTATATTTGAATTTCTTCTTAAGAACTTCAGAAATATGTAATTACAATGTTATGATAAATTAGTGAACAAATATCATTAGCAAATTCACTTCATATTCGGAGTTATCTATCTAGACTTGTTAGCTAACAAATTTTGGGCTACACTTTTTTTGCTTGAAGTAGATATGAAAACAAGTTGTCCGCGACTCCGTCCGCATTTCCCCTTATTAGTAGACTATATGTTCATCAGACTGTGTTCAAAATCTGTGTCTTTCAACGAGATACATGCAGTCGTTTTGCGGAATACCTTTGAACATTCGCATTTATAATATTAGTATGTTTGTTTTAAAAGTCTAATTTCTCAGACTAGAGTGTTATCTTCTTACTAATATTATAAATGCGAATGCTTAGATGGATGGATGGATGTATGTTCGAATATATTTCCAGAACGGCTGAACGAATCGATATTAAATTTGGCATACATATAGAACATAGTCTGGGAGAACACATAGGCTACTAGTTGCTTTTTATTCCGCGCGGACGGAGTCGCAGGCGACAGCTAGTTTGGTTTATAAAATATATCTGATATTCCAATCGTAAATATCTCTGATAGTAGCGGCTTTAGTAAAACAATCGTCAGTTAAATCCGGATATCCTTTAACGAATCTTATCGTATCGTATTAGTATCGTGTCGTATCGTATCATATCCGATTTTATCTCGAGTGCAGCTATATCCGTTGTGTGGTATACTTATACGTACTGGGAAAAGTTTTGACATGTTCACTTTGATAAATATAATGTTTATTATAGTATAACAAAATAGATATTTAAAAAAAATTATAAATGCACTAAAAATTGCTAGTTAACTTCAAATGTTGGCTTAAAATCGAACCTTATAATCTTTACTTCTTACTTATTAATGCGAATGATTAGATAGATGAATGTTTGAAGGTGTCACTAGAAGAGCCAACGGATTGGAATTTGACAAGGAATAGAACATAGTTTGGAAGAACACTAAGGCTATTAATTTTTTTTTTTTTTTAATTTGAGTTGCGGGCAACCGCTAGTATTAGACAGATGATAAAATCAGGTACAAAAGATTTAGTACAAAATGCGATGATACGTCTTACATCAAAACACGAATAATCTGTTTTTGTCTTAAGAGATTTTTTGTAACTTGTAACTCGACAAGCGAACTTGCGACTGTACTTTTAGATTGAAATTCATTTTCTTTTAGAAGTTGTCATATTTGACTTCTCTCTCGCTGGCCTGCGAAGAAACTGCGTAGAACGCAATGATATATACAACGGGACGTAAAGAGATGTAGGGAAGGGGTTGCTGCGCTGCGCTCAGATCAACCCGAGTACTACTCCTTCTTATTAAGATTATCTTACCTTTATTACCTATGCCATGTTAACCTTTTGGTCCTTAACACGTTAAACACCATAGTAGATATAGAAAAAAACGTTTTGCTGTAAATAGATGCGTAATGTCGAATCTTCAAAATATATCTAGTTTAGGGTTCAATCAGAAGCTGGGTTCCAAAGATATTATAAAATAACTTCATGAGATCACACGGGCCCTACAAGGGGCTGAAATGAACGCAGGTTTCGCGTTTAGCATGTTATAATGTGTTCTATTGGTCTAACAATTTTCTTTATAATTTTCAGTACGTTGGTGCCGTGGAAACATTTCCGTGAGGAGTTGAACAACGTGCACCCGATATCCTCGGGCCTGGAGACGATGGCGCTCAAGACAACGATAGACTTGACTTGCAATGATTTCATATCTAACTTTGAGTTTGATGTATTTACAAGGTAAGATACTATTTTTATTTTATAACAGAAGGGGGCAAACATACAGCGGTAACACCGAGGTGTTCAACGACGCCCAAGGACATGAGCAATACCAGAGGAACCGCTGATGCGTTGCCGGCCTTTGAGATTAAACAATTCTAAAAAACTTCTCCACTTCAACTTAATACCTTTATATCATGTTTATAAAAGCTTTGAAATTTCTCTTGTTATTTTTATAATTTATTTGTTGAATAATTAGTGCCCGCGACTTAATAAATAGCCTATGTATTCTTCCATACCATATATGTTCAATAAAAATAAAATAAAACACAACAGCATAAAAATATAGAAAAGCAAATGACTAGAAACTATGTTCTATATCTAATGCCAAATTTCCTCGAGATCCATGCAGCTGTTCTGGAGAAACCTTCTAACATTTAATTCATCCAAACATTCGCATTTATATTATTAGTTAGGTTGATTTTGCTAATTCTTAAAGTTTGTTTACTGTGGAAAAATGGTCAAAAACATATTTTTTTAAGATTAATTTAAATAAGTCCAACACTAGTTTTTATATTAAAAAAATATGTTGGTAATATATTTTTATATGAGTGTTTCGACAGTGTAAGCCTACTGTAAGACATTAGCTATCAACAAAGTGGACACTAAAAGCAATTGCCCCCTCAAGTGCCGTCTTGTTAACTTATGTCCCTTCGATAAAGTGCCTCGACCACTTAAGATACGATGCCTTGTAATTGATCTATTAAATAAATTTACCATGTGTACACTTCTATTACCTACTTAAGTCTTCATTTTCCTATTACTTTGAATCTATGAATTTTACAATATAAATATTAATTTTATCTTTCATTACTGAAACTACATAATTCTAACATATTAAATTGTTTATCTTTTTTATTATTAGATGGCAAACGATCGAGTGGTCAACTAGGTTCGCTGTAATAGCGAAGTGACCGCTGCTCATATACGTGCGCGATTACAGATGCGTTGCCTACCTTTAATCGACAGAGGAGATGACGCACCGAAAGATAATAATTCCCCTTCCTTTGCGTCCTCTCCTCCGTCAAATACACTTCGCCTTTTCATCATTTCCTTACAAGAGAAGGTCGAGAAGGGAAAGAGGACTAAAATTAGGCTTCCAGGACCAAATGTTTATTCATGCATACAATTTAAAACACTCTTTGTTTTCCTTTCGTTAGATCTTCCTTCTCATTCTTGTAACGAAAACCCATATATGACATGACCTTGAAAGTTTTTTAGTTATTGATTTACTAAAATTCCAGGTTATTCCAGCCTTGGAGCACGTTGTTACGGAACTGGCAGCTGTTAGCGGTCACCCATCCAGGATATGTAGCGTTCCTGACATACGACGAGGTTAAGGCTCGCCTACAAAAATATATTCACAAGACTGGCAGTTATGTGTTCAGGTAAGTTTTTTCTTAGTATTATATGTTTGATTTTATGTATCCTGCGAGTATGTGTCTGTGAAGAAATCTAGAGAAGCAAAAAATTCGTTTTATTTTATCTTATATATAAAATTCTCGTGTCACAATTTTCGTTCCCATACTCCTCCGAAACGGCTTGACCGATTCTCATGAAATTTTGTGAGCATATTGAGTAGGTCTGAGAATCGGCCAACATCTATTTTTAATCCCGCGCGGCCGGAGTCGCGGGCGACAGCTAGTATTGTTGTAAAGAATCTTGTTATGTAGAAATTGTGAGATTAACCAGCGGTCGTATGCGACTTTGTCAGCGCAGAATAGAAACGCTAAGTTGGAGTAACTTAGCGTTTCTATTCTGCGTACATAATACCACCCATAATACCATCCACAACAAAGGCGGATTTGCGGATAGACAGACAAAAATTGAGTGGAGACCACAGGTCGGCAAACGTAGTGTAGGACGTCCTCAGACTCGGTAGAGCGATGATCTTCGCAGGGCAGTTGGCAAGAGCTGGATGAGAGTGGCTGAGGATCGTGCTCAGCGGCGTGCCATGGGAGAGGCTTATGTCCAGCAGTGGACAGTTCCAAATTCGCGTTTTTACAATATATAACTTTGTAAGTTTCGTTAGTGGAAACTTACCTTTATGATTCTTTTGCAGATTGTCGTGTACCCGTTTAGGACAATGGGCAATAGGATATGTGACGGCAGACGGTGAGATTTTGCAGACCATACCACAGAACAAGAGTCTAGTGCAGGCCCTACTTGATGGATATAGAGAGGGATTGTGAGTTTAATTTCCGCAACTTTTTATTTTTTTCTAAAGATTTGTTTGCTTAATTTGCCATTTACTGTATATTTCCGAAGCAACGCAATGAGGGGAAATCACGGATCTCTATATATAGATAGGCGATTGCTTGAAAATGACAGCTTTTGCTTCGTTCCGATTTGAACGCGCCTATTAATGTTACATGAAAGTTAATTTTATTTGTATTATTAGTTCAAATCCACATCACCGCAACAAACCGCTACCATCAGCGCCAAAATGGCGAAAATCAAATGGGCACAAAATACAGCCAGTCCATTTTTAGAGGGCAGTTGAGGAAATGTACAGTCTGAACTGATGGCGGTGTTACACTTAAGATATATTCGTTTGAACGTCTTTTACACCGTCAAACTTTTAATGTAACAATAACGCATTAAACACTATATAACAGTCAAGTTTCGTTTTTTTTTCTAATGATGTGTCTATTTTTAATAGCATTCTATTTCAAGGTTATGTTTAAATTCGTTAAGTTGGAAGAAAATACATGAATATTGACAATTGAAGTCAAAAATGATGTTACTATAGTGGTTTTTGTTACAGTTACTTGTACCCGGATGGTCGGGATGTGAACCCGGACCTGAGCAGTGCTATCATATCCCCAGCGGAGGATCACATCACGGTCACACAGG
Organism: Papilio xuthus; assembly: GCF_000836235.2. Taxonomy (NCBI): domain Eukaryota; kingdom Metazoa; phylum Arthropoda; class Insecta; order Lepidoptera; family Papilionidae; genus Papilio; species Papilio xuthus. The sequence goes on along the minus strand of NW_013532866.1, from coordinate 1,766,688 downwards.
AACAATACGAATTGTATTGTGAAATGGGTATGTATTCTGAACTCACTTAGAATTACTGTAAGGAAGAAAAATCCGACACTGTGCCGGTGTATTGCAACAACTAGCCTTACTAAAATGTCAACGTTTATCTGCCCTCACTAATCATTTTGACACTTTGTAACGAAAGCGCGCCATTCGCGTCAAAGGATTCTGACTAATAATGTCTAAAATTACATTGAATTTTTTATATCATTAGGTGGCAACCGAACTAACAGAAACCTGGAATCGCCCAAAATAGCAACTAGTGCCCATGGACATTCGCAATCACAGATGCATTGCCTACCTTTAATCGACGAAAGCAAAGGAAGATAATATTTCCATTCCCAATGCGTCCCCTCCTCCGTCAAACTTCCCCTTCCCATCTATCTAAACTATCACTGTTAAAAATTTTACTGGTATTTTTTCTGTGTCATTTTTACATACTATCTTAAACACCTCGTTCATTCTCTGTCCTAATTTTTTTCAGGCAGCACATTCCAACTGTGTAAGATATGTGCGGAGAACGACAAGGATATCAGGATAGAGCCGTGTGGTCACCTGCTGTGTACGCCGTGTCTCACCGCCTGGCAGATCGTGAGTTAAAAATATCTAGACTCTACCCTGCCTAAAATATTGTCTTAGCATCTTGTCTTAACAGCGTTTTATTCCTAGGACTCGGAAGGTCAAGGATGTCCGTTCTGTCGTGCGGAAATAAAAGGCACCGAGCAAGTGGTGGTCGACGCCTTCGTGCCCCCGAGACCACCAAATACAACATCTGAAGCTAAGTAAGTATTACTAATATTATAGAGGCTAATGTTTGGATGTATAATAATGTTTGGATGTGTAATGTATGTTACACTATTATCCTATTTGTAAATGGTGCACCGCGAATTTACATGACTGTACTTATTATGTGGTCATAACTTTAGAATCTGATTGCCCTGACTTTTGTATTAATATACTAGCTTTTGCCCTAGACTCTGTCCGCTCGTATTAATAAAAAAATTTGATTAGTAGTCAATGTGTTCCTCCAGACTATGTTCTATATCTAGTGTTCAAGAGAAGAATTTAACAATTATTTGTTTCAGAGGTGCGATAGTGAAGACTCCAGTGAAGCCAGTGTCATCAAATTCCTCGGGATCTTCAGGTTCCTCAGGCTGTAATGGTTCCAGTAAGTATACCAAGTACACACTTAAAACACACTTAAATACACTTTGAAACAGACATAAAACACATTTTAACTTGTAGAAGACTTACTTCTTTCAAGGACATTTCATTCTTCTTCATTATCATACATACACACAACATTCATACATCTAATAATTGGATTAATTTAGAGGTCATATTAAGAGGGTCGGTGGCTCAGTGGTTAAACACTTGACTTGTCAGCTGGCCGTGGGTTCGAAACCCGCCATGTACCAATGTGTTTTTTCGATTTCCGATTTACATATGTACAATTATCCGACGTTCTTACGGTGAAGGAAAACGTCGTGATATACACGTATTTGAGAAGAAATACAATGGATGTATTTGGGTCCATACATTAATTTTGTAACACTTCATGAAGAAAGAGATATCACACATTGCGCTTTGTCTTTTTTTATTAAATTTGTGACATGAAACTAGATGTGGTGGGGGGTGTAACAAATGTGACCAGTAAAAGACAGGGTAGGGGACAAAAATGATGAAATTCCTGTGACGTATTTATATATGGTCCCTTTTATATTTACTTATAGGTTCAGACAACACAATATCGAGTGGTGCGAATGGCTGGACGTCGCGGAACACATTCAATGGTCTCACTGATGATATTGATGATCCAGAGGTAAGTTTATTCACTTTTATGTACTTACTAATCGAAAAAAAAACTTAATAAGTGACCCATGTGTTCCTCCAGACTGTATTCTATATTTATGCCAAATTTCAGTGAGATCCATACATCCGTTTTGGAGATATCTTTATACAAACATCCATCTAAACATTCGCATTTATAATGTTAGTAAGATTAAGAACATATTTAAAAATCTTCAAAATAAAATTGTGTAAGTAGAAATACGGGTTTTAAGCTGTTTTATTATTTTCTGGATATTTTCACCGAATTCTTAGCTAAATGTCGTTAACTATTTGCCTTTAAGGTTATTCTAAAGAGATAAATAAATCTAATTTAAAAAAATAATTTTAATGATTATAGCGCCATCTATATGTCACTTCAATATGATTGGTAATAACGCCATCTTTTGGCGTAAAAAGTTGCCAGAGTGTTTCTTAAGCGCAATAATAATAGTGAGAAGAAATTCTTGTGTGAATTATATTTTGACGAAGATTTTTGGGACACAAAAAAATAAGTCTGATAAATAATATTTTTTTTTATTTATTGAGTTTCGTGGCTTATTTTGGGTTAAAATACAGCTGTTTTTTGTGTTATGTAGCAGCATGCTTTGCATTTTTGATTGTGTGGGCATGTTTGTGTTGTTTGGGTGTTTTCATTGTTGCAATGTTTCGTGTTAATAACATTTTATCGGGACTTACTGTGTCTGTGTAGTAACTTTTTTTTAATTCTTTACATAAAACTCACCCCCTGTTTGATCTATTTATGAATTTGTGTTTGTTATTGTTAATTAAATGGGATTTTAACTACAAATGTCTTATTTTAACTGACAATTGCGTAGATTCGAATAGTATCATAAAATATTTAAAGTCATTTCTGTTAGTTCTGGGTTATGAATAAAGATTTGTTCTAAACTAACCGTGGGTTTCTGAAACCAAAAACGTTTAAAACATATCGTTATTTCTGTGTTGTCAAAGATAATGAAAGGGATGACGATATGTTGTATACAAGAGATTTTAAAAAAATTGTTTGTTTAAAAAAATATTTTTTTAATTGAGGTTTGCGTGTGCGTGTTTTTTTTTTGTTTTTAAACTATGACCAAGACACAGTACAGTTCCGGTTTAGCATCGCATAACATCTCACAGTAATATATCATTATTTGTTTTGCAGAGACGCGCGAGAAAATCACCGCATGCTTAACTTTGTACGGACTGAATTGTCTCGTCTTTACTACATTCGGGAATCTTAATGTGCGTTTCCACTGCATTGATACTTGTTTTGATAATAAGATTGTAATATTACTTGTAGATGGGACATAAAGCTTCCTTTCCGTGACTTAAAAGTAATAAAAATTGTAACTTAAAAGTACAAAATCTGAATTATATTATTTGGAAAGAATATAACAGTGGTAGAGCCCGCTTTAACATCTTCGCACGTATTGGCCCGGCTCGCCCGGTGAAATACCACGACCACACAGAAGACAGGCGTCAAGTGAAAGCAATTCCGCGTTTCGTCTGATGTGTGTGCGTCCCGGAGGCCTAATTTAGTCCTCTTTCTCTTTCCACCCTTTTTCTTATAAGGAAAGGATGGGAAGTGGAAGTGGACTTTCCGGATGAAAAGATGCATGGAAAGGGAATATATTTTCTTTCTGTGCATCCTCTCCTCAATCGATTAAAGGTAGGCAACGCATATGCAATTGCGTATGTCTATGAGCAACGGTCACTTCGCCATTTCAGCGATTTCATGTGGTCGCTCGCTCGTTTGCCACCTTATGATATAAAAAAAAAATAACATACAATACAACAATGACCTAAATCCGTAACCCCGTGACATACTTGACTATTGGGATAGAACCAATATTTAGATTGAAAAGTTTACTTGACGATGTCTCATCTTAAAATTTAAATGTCTTTGATTGACATATATTGTTGTCTCTTACATTCTCTTTAAATTAAAAAGAGACAAGTGTCAGTGCAGAGGAAACCAACACTATTCCATTTAGTTTTTAATATTTGTGTTTTGTAAATCAAAAGCAGTATTCCTTGAAGAGTTTTGGAATATTATTAAATAAATATACTGACAGAGATAATATGACGATGTAGATTTTGTATACTGTACCTGTATGATGACGTCATTGCATCTCGTATCATGTTTTTGCGTACGAGTAGTAAATTGAAATAATGGAATTATAAACAAAATACCAGTGAATCTTTTGGAATACTTCTTTTGATATACATTTATAATGACTAATTCTCATTTTGGTTTTTGGAAGATTTTTTATACTGTTTATATGTTGATTGGCCTAATCACCCTTAACTTAGGGTAGGCTCCGAGCCCCTCGGTGGGGACGTATAGTGAGCTGATGATGTTGATTTTCCTCTAAAGACTATTCCGTTTTTCTTTCATTCAGTAACTTTTGTCTTGTACTTTGTTATTCACAAATTTGGGAAATTAGTGGTTTTGAATTTTATTGGAAATTGGTGACAATTTATTTCCCTTTAAAATTATAAATTTTCAATACCAAAATGAGTATATGTTATATAATTTATATCTATATTATGTTGTAATTGAAATAAAACAATGCAAATAGAAATTTGAACTTTATTATAATTAGTAATAAAGTTGATATTTATTTTAAAAAATCTAAGATAAATGCTTTGTACGTTTGTGACACTTTCATGTTGTTTAATTTTGTTTGCTTGCGTTATGGTTATATTTGAGTCGTCTGAAATATTTTCTTTCCCAATCTAATAAGGAGAGGATAAGGAAGGGTAGGGGATAGCAAGGGGAAATGACTTTTCTGCACGTTCCGTTAACAGATAGGGTCGTGGTCATGTGCATGCTTATTCAAAAAAATATGTGGTTGCTATAAAAAAATTAAACACTATCTTCAGACGACTCAAAAAAACGCTTGAATTCTGATGCATGAATTTAAAAATCTTTTTTTAATTATTGTTTTTAGTATTAATAGTTCGAGATATGAAAGTTGAACAACAAAAAACACTAACAGTGGGTTTCCGAGACCAAAATCCATATAACATAACAATATGTTTTAAATGTGACGTTTTGACGTCAGAAACTTACGGTAAATGACATAAACTTGGTAATAAAATGAATTTATTTCTTTGAATTCATCGTTCTACTTTCGTGTCCCGAATTATATTTTTTTTTTTTAGTAAATATTTATTAAGACTGCTAATTAGTATTTTTGCTTTACGAAACGATAGATTTTAAAAAATAAAATTAGATATATTAGTGCTTTAAAATATCATAGCATTTACAAATCCGATTAAAACGACATTTGAGGGACCAGCAATATTCAGTTTTTTTATCCGATTGTCTTTATAAAGAGAGCAGACCGAGGTGGAGAGCATAGTAAATATATGACAAATAAAATTGAGCTTTATACGATTGGAATTAGGTTTAATTTTAATTTCCACGTCTATTTTACTCTGAATATTGATAAAAAGACTTGCATAGCAAATTTAGACCTTATTACAATATTATAAAGTTCATTTTTATTTGCGACTAGCTGTCGCGACTCCGCGCGGTTTAAAAAAAATAAGTAGCCTGTGTGTTCTTCCAAACTATGTTCTATATGTATGCCAAATTTCATCGAGATCTGTTAAGTTATTCTGGAGATACCTTCCAATCCATCCATCCATCTAAACATTCGCATTTATAATATTAGTAAGATAAAAAATCTTCTCTGCTCTCTGTCTTAGTCTGTCTTGAAAGTTGTACGTTAATACGAAATTTCAGTTTTAGATTTCTATAAGCTATTCGTAATTTCGTAATTTTTTTTGTTGTGATTTTTTTATTCGTATTGCTGAACCTTTTCCATTTTGTCATATTTTCTTATTGTTAAATAATTTTGGTACTTATGACCTTTTACGGTCTTTATTTGATATAAAATAAATGTAAATATAATTAATTGTTTAATTTATATAAAAATAAGCTTTGATTTAAAAATGAATTTTAATTATACAATTTAATTTAATGAATTTTTAATTTTGGTGCGATTTAATTTTGATTTTATTCAGATTTAAAATTAATTAATCGATTTTTTTTATTTAATTTAAAATGTATTATTTAATTTAGTATTGTTTGTTTAGATTAAGATTAGTGGAATATTTCTTTATATTTAATATTTTATTACATTTAATTTTATTTATTTTTTAAGTGTAATTTTTTTAATGTTGACAATATACGCTTGGTGATGTGTTTGTGTTTTTTATTGCATTTTGTTTTTTTTTAATAATGGGTTTCAATATATTAAATAAAAAAACATAATTATTACAACTATGAAAAAAATACGCACTAATTTTTGAATTGTGGAAAATCTACCTAATATTAGGAAAAACGTATTTTATTTGTCTGAAGATCTTGTTAGAAAGTTTTATATAAAAAACGGTTATATGCAACTTACCTTAGGTTTCTGTTGTTTTCGACCGCCGAAAGATACAACACATAGTTTGTCTCCATTCTTTCTAATAGAAAGAAAGAGAAGACAACATCTTGTTTGACTAAAAGTATTGCAAACTTATATTTCTCATATATCGACTAATCTGACGAAAAAGGTTACATCTCAAGGTCACTTTACAGATGTAACCTTTTTCGTCAGATTAGTCGTTATCACATAGTTATAACATTAGGACTGGCCGGAGTTCAACGCGGCGACGTCCACAATAGACTCGCTGAGGCCGGGCGTGAGGTCGCCGGTCGCCTCGCCGCGACACTCGCCTCGTGCAGCAAGGAAAGCCGCCGCCTCGGCTGAGAACGCGTACGGAGAACTGCGCGCCCCTCCCCTGCCGCCCAGGAAGAGTCTCTCCCCTGCCGAACCCGCGATCGTCGCGGCCTCCAGTGTGCAGGATATTGCTGCAGCGGCTGCTATGGGTATGGTATTTTATGAGTATTAAAATAAATATTTATACATCTGAACATATATAAGACTAGCTGTCTCCCGCCACTCCGTCCGCGCGAAGTTAAAAAAAAAACTAGGTGAGTAAAACCTATGTGTTCTTCCAGACTATGTTTTACATCTTTGCCAAATTTCATCAAAATGTGTAGAGCCGTTTCGGAGATAGCTTCAAATAAACATCCATCCATCCAAACATTCGCATTTATAATAGTAGTAAGATTAGTTTATTTGACTTAATAAGTTAAGTTTAATAATACTTACGGTTACTAGGACTTACTAAGGTCACGAGTTGTTCATTCCGCCCAGAGCCACGGTCCTCAGTTGAGACCAAGCAGCATAATCCGGTCATTTTATCTAGAACATATGGCATACTACGTAAAATATGTATTCTTAATCATATAAAATATCACAGGTAGCTTTTCTATCAGCGAATGATCTAAGCTACATTTTGCAAGCCTGTATTTAGCAAACGTTATCTACGAGTCATTATACTATAAATGTTTTCAAATATCTTGGGTGCGCCGATTACCTTGATCCTCCAAGATATTTGTAAAGATTTATACAACCCATTAAAATTATGTTTCATTATCCTCAGAACCCAGACGAAGGTCCTCTTTGGAGCCTGAACCTGATTCACGTCATCATCTGACCTCAGTGATTACTGGCTCTACTGAGACAATCACAGGCCTTATAGATACAAGACACGAGGTATGTAGACTTCAATACAATCCAACACTTTATACTTTGAAATACAGATTAAAAATCTAATATGTCTCGTATTAAAATGAATTACAGGTACCTCCAGATCCGAGGGCATTCGAGAAACCTCGTCGTGCCTGCACCCCGCAGTCCAACAGCCGGCCCCTGCCCGCGCCGCCGCCGGAACCGCGCACACAGACCGACGACAGACCGACAACCGACAGACACGACAAACCTGAAACACGAAACATACCGACCGAGAACCGACAAGAAAGACACAATGACACGAACCGACACGCATATGAAAGCAGACAGGACAGACCGAATGATAGGCACATAGATAATAGACAAGCGGAACGTCACGTCAACGAGCGTGAACGTCACGTCAACGAACGTCACGTGACAAATGACAGGCACATAGAGTTTAGACAGCCGCCAGAACGACCTCCCGACAAGCCTGACAGACAGGACAGAATACAAAATACTGATCGAGCTAGTTTTGATAACACCAGAGTGGAGAGTAGAGGTCCACCAAGACAAAGGTCTTTGCCATCTTCTACCTGCAGCAGTATCGACCACCAGCCGACGAAGTCAACGACTATGCCCAAATTCCCTTCAGAAGATGCCAAAGATCCGCCCTACGAGAATGTCAGCGTTGAAAAGAACGAATTAGCGGTTGCACGTAAGTTTTTTACATATTTAAAACATAAAAATCATAATAAATTTCAAATAGTGACAAAATATTAAATTTTTCACACTATTTGTATATTTTACGTGTTGTATACACTCATATTGTATACACTCTATACTACATAAATATAAATTATTTTATTTTCCAGCAAAGAAAATAAATCCTCTAACACACGACAAACACGGAAGAAAGTACGGCGACAATGTATCGTATGAAAATATAAATTTGGATTACATCGCGCGTTTAGTTGGTGAAGGTTACCCCAAGGACATAGTCGTGCGCGCATTGGGCATTACTAGGAACGATTTAGAAATGGCTTGTGATATATTACACGAATTCGGTTCTAAAATTCAAAATAAATGCTAGAATAAAACATTATTTATGTTTAAATTAAAATCGACTGTTCGTTTTAAATGAATAAGGCTTTAGTCTAATTTTCTATACTGCAACAAATATAAACAAATTTCTGTTTGCAATTGACTATGTTTATCAAATATCACTGAACTATGGTTAAAAAAATACATAAATAAAATTAAAAAGTATAGTTCTAATCAAGAGATATTATAAATTTTGTAAACTAATTCTTAGAAGTTTGCATTCGGATGAAACATAATATTTTATTCTTTTTACACTTAGATTTTTACTAATTAATAAAAATACGTTACTGTATCGTGTATAACTCGCAATTTAGGGAACAAAAGAGTATTGTAAATTGCATTGATTAAAGTCAACACACGCAGCCAAAACTGAGAACTCTATGACATTTAAAATTTGTTGTTTTTCTAATTTGGTTGCTTATGTTTACAAAATTTATAACATCTAACCATGGGTTTCATCTGGAGTGATAACACATATTTTCATGAGAACAAAGTGTCAGTCGAAAACCCAAAGTTACAAGAACTATTTATCAGTAATTCTTTGATATAACCAAACAATAAAAACATATTTAAACCTAAAGCAATAAATCTTACCGTTCCTAAACAAGACATGTGCCTGCAATTTCTATGTCTAAAGTTTGTTGCCTCATACGTGTTATTTATACATTAGACAATTTGTATATTTTACGCGTTGTATACACTCATATTGTATACACTCGGTTTGTATAGTTACTCGATTATGTAATTTTAACATAAGTTTTAACTTATACTGGACTTATAGTTTTAATTGTAACGAACAAAGATTTAAATAGTATATAATCTTGACTGTCATATAAATCTATTTTTAGTATGACAAATGATAAAGAAATTTTTAAAGTTAATAAAAGTCTTATATGTTTCGACTGTCCATGTGACATGTTCAAGGCTTCAAAATATTCAAAATATAAATATTTCAAATTAATCTTAAAATCAGATTGTCGTGGGGCTTATATTATTACGGTATTCATCTGAGATGTCACGACAGTTGAATTCTAGGGTAATGTTAGGAATGCATTTAACACTGTAATATTTTATGACAGTATGTCTATATATTTAAATCTTCGTTCGCAATATGTTTCTAAATTAGAGCACAACAATAATATGTAATTCTTTTAAATATAATTAATAAAGGCTTCACAGATAAACTACCTTGTAAACTTTAGTCATCAACTAATTAGACTAATTCTAATGTAACTGTAAATACTTCCAGATATGCGTTGTCATCTTTGTCATGTCATAACAATGACAAATGTCACAATTCATTGATATCGTAAATGTCATGTGACACGATTCATTTGTGTGATATGTCAATTTGGCAGCGTGTCAGTTTTAAAAAGTTATAGAGCGACATTATTTGGCCCGGTGACATATGCATAGAAAATGACGTAAAAGAAAAATCATGACAAAACAGCTACAGTACGACAAGCATCTTGTAATATCTTTGATATAGAGAGCCTATTGTAATCTGTACAAAAGTTGCTATTATTCGTTCGAATACTTGCCAGGCCCAAAATGGTCACGAAATTCTAGTATTTTATTTTATGGCGTTTTTTTTGTGCCTAAGTAGGTTTTATAGATTTTGTAAAAGAACTTTGACAGGCGACCAAATGCTGCTACTGGCGCCACCTTAGGTTAAATTTTTTCTCCCTATTAAGCGTACGATGAAAGTATCGGGGAATTAATCGCGTTATGCTCACCGGGTCAGTATGTCGGTCTGTAGCAACCATTTTGTGTTATAGTATAAGTTAATTTGAACCGTTTTTATGACAATTAAATTATCTCAATTTAAAATTTAAAAAAAATATTTTCACAACTAATTAATGAGTTGTTTGATTTTTGTTTCGAGTGATTTTGTTCTTTTTTTTCTTTATCAGTATTCTATTTCTACTCACTAATATTAAATTTAGCTTTGTAAATATAATAATGAATAACACTTATATTTTCATATAAAATGTGCTGTCTTTAAATATTGACTTAAATATAGCGTTTTAAATAGAATATATTTTTTCATATTTACGTGTTTATGACACAAAAGTTTTGACACTTTGACTTATGACTTTGCAATATATTTAGCGTAAATTTTGAATAATATTGTAAATAATTGATTTTTTTTTTGGAGGGGGCCGTATAATAAAGTTCTTCCGCTTCGTGATTTTTAAACTTAAAGAACTAAATTAATAAAAAAATTATAGTTAGAGAACTAGTTATGAATTTTTTCTTTATAGAAATCGATTTGACTCTGTATTTTTATAATTTCGTTTTATAGTTATAAGATTTTCATTACCGAAACATTCACACAAAAAAGTTTTGAAAAAACTGAAAACTTTTTTGTTTGGATGTATCGCCAGTGGAAACTCACGTTAATATTTTCTTAGTGCAACTAAAATTAAACATTTCTCATACGTGCTTTATATACTTGACTGAGTATTTAGGTCATATAAATATCTAGTCTGTAATTTTCATTTGCTTAATTACACATTGATTTTTGAAAACAATAATATTTTGATTTAATCACATTTATATAAGGTTCAAAACACAAACCAAATACCAAGGAAGATGTTATATCTCTAGATACATATGGGGTTTAAATGACGTCATAAAGTCTCCATTTACTTCAAATATAAAATGAAAACTCACGTAAATATTAATAAAATTAGTTCAACACAAGTTAAAATAATATTGACATCCCTTTCACTCTCTTTGAATAGACAGAGACAGAGTATCTAGATGTATATAAATCTTTTTATTGGTATTAATTACATATCCACCAGATGACTAGTCAAAATTGACATTTTATATAATAACTAACATAATAGCTTGTAATCCTTAGGCTGTATACAATTAGAAAAAGGAATGTATACATTTAGAGGAGCGAATGTATACATTTAGAGGAACGAATGTATACATTTAGAGGAACAAATGCATACATTTAGAGGAGCGAATGTATACATTTAAAGGAACGAATGTATCATTACAAATCGTGTTCATTTATTTGCCAACTTTGTATGAACGTTGTATGTTTCGTTAAAAAATCACATGGCTGTATTTATCTGTATTGAAAATAATCGACTCAACAATAAAAAAAACTAGTTGTCAAATTCTTTTTTTTTTCTCCACTCCATTCACGATATTTTGACAGGTGCTTAGAGATGTTTTGGCGACTGTTAATAATGGATATGGGATATTAAGAGCTTTTATTTTCCATAGAGGAATGCTTTATGCATACCCCGCACCCCGGGGGGGAACGCGGTAGTTATGTGGGATTCGCCTCCATAGCGGAGGCTTACCCACTAAACTTTTCTGTTCCTCCAACGCATCGGGACGGGACGACGGGCACGCTTTCGCTCTAGTCCGCGGCCCCGTCTGCGCCAGCTGCCGAGACTCCCTCTCGGGGGGGAGGCAACCCTCAGTCGCCGGTGATGGATCGCCGGGGATATTAAGAGCTAAAGTAGGAAGTACTATTTGACTACATACACAGTATGTAGCTATTAATAATCATAAAATCCGTTAACGCAATCATTCTTTACTTAAACAATTAACTTTATCTAAAAAACAAATTAAAATAAACTATAAAACTCTTGACTAGTAGTATTTTAAACCAGTGATTAAAATGACGTATTATATTACATCGTTTCGGTTTTTATTTTGCATTTTCTATCATGTAAGTAACTTTGTAGAGTTAAGACTATAGAGCTGGCAAACCTCGACCGCACAGAAGACAGGCGTGAAATAGAGAAGGGGGATAGGAAAAAGATATCATTTTTCTGTGCTCTACACACATGCTACATTCCATCTCTATTGTTCAATTTTTTATTATTTTTGAAAAGAAAAAAAAAGTAAAATCTTCCTACTACTATAAACAAATTATCCCTTCTAATATACACGTTTTCGAGTATGTATATACTACTCCATACATCTCTATCAGCCGTAATATCTGAATTCAATCCCTTTCACGCATATCCAATTTCACCCAATTCATCCTTACCTTCTTTAGTCTTCCTGTACGTTGTAGCCATCGATTGTAGCTTATATTCCATAAATTTCTAGGTCAATACTGCGTTGAGTCAATTCCCGAATCACATGGATTTCCAAAAAGTTAATCAAATAATCATAAACGACGAAGAATACACCGTTTTGAAACCGACTGTACATTTAGTGACGGATTATTTCAAAGAATATATACTGAAAAGGCGTAATACAGTAGAAACTAACAGAATATTTATGGATAACAATGGCTATCGACATTTCTGGAAAGGTATGGAAATACCTTCACAAAACTTAAGAAAGACTGACAGGTCTATCAAAGAAGGAAACATAACCTCAAATATACCCAAAGTTGAAACAGTGACAAAATCTAGTAGGACCATTTCAACTGACAGGGAAAATGAAGAAATAACTACTGTCAAAAATACTCCAAGAAGATCAAAAAGAAGAACAACAAATTTCTACAAACCAATTTTAAGACAAAGTCGAGCAGGACGTGTTATTACTACTTCCTTCTTTTGTCCATTCTTCGGCGTGATTACGATGACGTTAAATACTGGTGAACTTTAGACGATTTGCAATAAGAACTGTTAGTAAGAAAATTCCACACTGCGTCGATGTATCGGCGCAACACTAGCTTTATTAAAATGTCAACGCTTATGTCACTAATCAATCTGACACTTGACTTTTTAACGAAAGCGCGTCATTCGTGCCAAATAATTCTAATCAATAATGTCTAAAAGAACTTAGTTACTTATGAAGTGAATCCCAATAAAAATAGTAGAAAAAAAACTAACTAGGGTGACGCAGTGATCCAAAGTGGACTTTGGCCTCCGACACTCTCTCCATCTTTCCCCCATCCCGCACCGTCCCAACTCAGTCCCGGACATATAACTCCCGAAGATTTTTATCCGTCTCATCCATCCAGCTATACCTGGACCAATTCTTTTTAATAGTAGAAAAAAGGCAAGGATAATTTATTGATGCCAAGAGAGATGCATATTTGAAGTAAACTACCAAACTGGAAAGATAAAAGAATTATTTTAAAGATACAGTAATTTTCAGATATCTTAGCGGCTCTTAACTTTGCGCGAGCGAGCGCAGATCTAAATTTAAGGCGTAGCGGGATGCAGGAGGAGGGCATAGCACAGCACATTATGAATTTGAGCCACTAAAGTATTCGAAAAGTACTATAATTTAAACATAAAAGTCGCAAATTAAGACATTATACTTTGAATTATTTTAGTATCTACACAAAATAAAACTAACATCTATCGAAAAAAAATGTTCAATTTAAGCAGCAATAATTTTATTTCACAAAATAGGTTTATCATCGAAATCTTTAAATTTTCTATTAAACCTCCTTGTCATGTATGGATCATCATCGTAATCTAATTTGTAACTATTGAAAGTATTAAGAAATGTATTAACGGCTGTCGTAATAGCCCGTCTGTAACTGGCTACAGGTAATCGTTGTTTTAACATGACAACTGGTTCAAATGGTATCACCATACCAGCTGCGGTCGTTATTAAAGGTATTATTGGAGCTGGAAAATAATAAGAGATAATTTCCATAGCGCCATTAACTACACAAGTACCTACATTCCTTAGAACTGATTTAATTTTTGGTGCGAAAAATATTCTCTTTAATTGTATTCTTATTATTTTGTACAAGTTAATAATTATATGTATTATTGGTTGGTAATTTGTTTCTGTTACTTGAGTTGTATTCATTTTAGTTTCATTTATATGTTTTACTGTTGATATTTCGCGTTCATTTCTTCGAGTTTCAAATTGATCATTTATTTCTGGATGTTGTGACTGGAAATGATATTTTGTATTTAAAATCATCTAATACTTGAAAATAAAATTAAATAACATAAATTAAGTGAAATAGAGGGGTAAAGCTACGATCTTATTGATCATAAATGCGTAATATAAATGTAATAGTAAATGAATTTTCAAATGGATGGATGTTTGTTTGAAAATCTCCAGAATATAGAACATAGTCTGGACGAACACTTAATTATCTTTTTTTTAATTCCGCACGGATAGAGTCGCGGGCGACAGCTACAATCTGTCAGCCGTCTACAATAATTCTAATATTGCTAGGATTGTTCGTAAAACTGTATTTGTGAACCCAGAAAAGTCCCTATCGATCCCGTATTTGGAAAAAAATCAACGTCAGAGGTCCCAAAAATGGGTTACATTGATTTTTTTCTACTGTTTTCCAGCTCTATGCGAATTATGGTAATTTCAATATTTAATCTAACCGGGTTAGAAGGGATTGACCTATTTTCGAGAGTGAAATGTCATTATATTATTTCCCAGATTGTCATAGAGGTATTATACAGTCAGACAAGTTGAGTTTTTTGTTTCTAACTTTTTTTTTATTAAGAAATATAAGCAGATTTTTTTTGTAAATTTACTAATATTTCTTTTACCATTCCAACTAAGCTCTAGGCTTGTGCTAGGATATGGTTTACGACTATAGTAGAATGGCGGGATTCGAACCCCCTTAACCATTAGGCTATTGACGTTTTTCATAATTAAAAAGTAACTTTATTTTACTTACATCAGCTAAAGAGTAACATATAAATGTTAATATAAACAATATGAATAAATTCATTTTATCCAACGTTCAAGTATATTTTTACCTTGAGAAAAAATACATTTGGTTAACGTAAAATATTTTATCATATTCCTTCATTTATATGCGACAAAGTTTATTACGAACATAACGTATTTTATATC
Organism: Papilio xuthus; assembly: GCF_000836235.2. NCBI lineage: Eukaryota > Metazoa > Arthropoda > Insecta > Lepidoptera > Papilionidae > Papilio > Papilio xuthus. Next base: position 1,751,377 of record NW_013532866.1, on the reverse strand, counting down.
GCTTTGGATTGTACATACGTTTTACATTTTATCTTAAATTATTTAGTAATTTCAAATACAAAAAAGACATGCCAATTGTATATAGAATTAATGAATTACATTATCTAATCTAAAAAAATAAATAATGGTTTTATAAACTCATGATTCGATTTTCATTGGAATGTAATCGATTCGATGTGCACAGAATGTTTGAAAATTTCGTGATGCAATTATCTAGAATCCGTTTTAAGACTCTTTAATTAATTCCGGGCGTCCGTTGCAGTTACAGCTAGGTTTTAATTAAAATGAAATTTTACTTTTGCTTGTTTTTTTTCTTCATAGCTAACGTTATGGCACAGGTGAGATTTCTTTCAATATTATAAACTAACTAGCTAGAGCGTGAGAGACTCCGTCCGTGTGGATGTGTATAAAAAATAATTAGTGTGGCCTATGTGTTCTTTCAGACTATGCCAAATTTAATCGAGATTCGTTCAGCCGTTCTAGCGATATCTTCAAACACCCATCCATCTAAACATTCGCATTTATAATATTAGTAATTTAAATAAATAGCAGCTCTTCAAGGCATAAATTCGAAAAAAAATGAATAAATAGTATCCTATGTCCGTCTCCTGGATCTAAGCTACCTCCTCACCAATATCCAGCCATATCGGCAAAGCCGTTCTTGAGTTATAAATAGTGTGACTAACACGACTTTCTTTTATATAGATGAGAATGTTTAGATGGATGTTTATTAAAAGGTATCTCCAGTACGGCTGTATGGATCTCGCTGAAATTTGTCATAGATGTATAACATAGTCTGAAAGAACTCATAGGCTACTTATTAAGTTTTTAGTTGATGCAGACGGAGTCGCGGGCGACAGCTATTGGTTTTATAATGTTGTAACTATTTTTTAAAATAATGTTTTTGATATTATAAAATTTCGTCCTATTACAAAAATATAGTGATTTTAAAAAATGAGATATTCTTTAAATGATTTGTATTTTCTATTACTTTGCTTTGTTTATATTTAAATTATTTCTAAAATTTGTCATGCCAACTTTACATAAAGATATAAAAAGACAGAAAGATGTTTATAGATTTTCAGTTATTTGTAGGCTTATGTTTTATTTTTGAGATTTTAATGTGCAGGTACCTTACGACTACATTCCCCTGGGCCGGCACTCACGACGTGACGTCATCCCTCCGCACCCTTCCGATATAAACCTAAACTACGAAAGGCTGTATCCAGCACGTCGCAAGTGGCTCAACTGACTAGTGAACTGACGGATCTTTATTACCGAATTATTTATAAAATATATACCACAACGATTTTTAAGTTTTTTTATTATTGTGTTGGTATGTACACGTATTTATAATTTTAAAAATTGACGGTGAAAAGTATGTTATATTTTTTCTGTTTTTAAGTAACTTATTGCAGTTAATTTAAAAAAAATCAGTGCCTAAATGTATGTGTATGTATGAATTGTCGATATAACTTAGTTTTTAAACTCTATTTAATTTTTCCTTCAACGCACATAATATGAAGAAAAAGCAATATCAGAATTTCACAAACATAAAGGGGGGTTAACAAAAAAAACTTCGACAATATCTGGCAACAGCACGCTTCAATACTTTAATAAATTACCTAAAAAAAATAAAGCCTTCACTTCCAAAGAAATTCCACAAACAAGATCTTAACCGTCTCTTTTGATCTTCATACATAGATCGACAAACTTATGTGACCCGGTAGAGTGACACTAAATTACAATGGCTCCTCAACACCCTCTTGTTAATTAGAATAAAGTGTCACCTGATCCTTGTACCGTTTTGACTTGTGTGTCATTTGTACCCAAGTAGGTTTTATATGTTTTCTAATAGAACTAATCGCGACCACAGCTTACCGGGCCATAAAAGTTTGTCGCGCTATAGTGGGATATAACGATTCAATAATACGTTGTTTCGAGCGATGGTATACAGGATGTTTTTGTTTTCGTTATGTTGGCTTAGGGGAAATTGCTGGCGGCTCGTAGACTCGCCACAAGTTCATCCACGTTCACATTAGCCGGGGCAGGCGCAGCTAATTCAGCGTATTTGCTCGTAAAATCATACCCCATTTGGTCTACCTGCTCACCCTGTATAATAAAACATAATCTTACTAGTATTAAATGCGAATAGATCTGGATCAAATAAAACATAGGCCAATAGCTTTACTAAGTTGCGAGCGAATGCTAATATAAAAAAGTAAATTTAAAAACAATAAACCAAATCAGTGTATAAAGAATGACTGGCTCAATAAGGGTACTGTATGCCGTTTAATTCTGTTCACCATCATCAGCGTCCCCACTGATAGGTTTCAGAGCCTATCTAGAGCTAAATGACCAGTGGGTCTAGACAAAGTACATTCGCATTTAAGCAAATCCAGAGCAAACTTCAAAAATGTATAGAATTGACTATAACTTTTGATGTCACGTGATTGTCGCGCTTCGGTTTCATACCTACATTTTTGAATTTCGCTATGGAGTCGGTTTGGAGCGACCTTTGTCTAGCCTCGTAGGTCTTACAGTCCCAGTTATATCTATGCAAGACTTTAAATGAAAAAAGAAAAATAGATAGGGAATATAGAATTAAAAGTAAAAAAAATATTTACCAATATTGGGTAGAGTACGGCGACGATCAGACAAATAAACAAAAACCAATTCATAACTGTTTCGTAGTCGTGTGTGACGCAGTGTTCTGATTTCTAAGGCATTTTATACCATACTCAGTTCGACAGCCGTGGACGTGGTTTAATTTAATTCACATAAATCACATTGTAATACCAAACGCCTGTTTATTAAAGTAATCGATTTATTCCGCATCAAAGTACAATGCCATTTATTCATAAGCGTATTTACTGAACGCAATAAGAATTGCTATTGTTTGTACATATTTAAATTTATTTGAAACTAACTGTCGCCCGCAACTCCGGCTGCGCGGATATAAAAAAAACTTATTAGCCTATGTGTTCCAGGCTATGTTCTTAATCTATGTCAAATTTCATCAGGATCCAAGGAGCCGTTTTCGAGATATCGCTAAACAAATATCCATCCATGCATCTAAACAATCACATTTATAAATAATTAATTTGCAACACTCTGTAGATAAAACTCTGAAACAATTTCTTAATTTTTTACCTAGATGGCGCTTTTATCAATCCAAACGGATTATCTTTTTTCTTTGTAGTCAAGAAATTTAAATGAGATTAAGTAATCTGAAGTCATATAAGTCTTTTTAATAGTAAAAAAAAAAGCTTAAACATAATATGAAAATCGTTACCTATATACCTATATAACACGTTAGTTTTTTCTAGATTTTTAGGGTTGCGTACCTCATAAGAAAAAACAGAACCCTTATAGGATCACTTTGTTGTCCGTCCGTCTGTTCTTCAATTTTACTTCCGTGACGTCATGTTGCTCAAATCACTTTATGTATAATAATATTATAAAAAAACTTATAAAGAAAGATGTGGTTGTTTGTTTGTTCATTGCTCCGCAGCTACTAAACTGACTTGAATAATTCTTTGACTATTGAGAAGCTAATAATCCCCGGATGATATAAGTTATATTTGTAAAGGGATTTTTTAACTCCGCGTAGACGAAGTCGCGGCAAACAGCTAGTTGTAGTAATAAAAAGGTAAAGACCAGTTATAAATCTTGTATTAGTGATTAAAATTTATTCTTTCAACAAGAATATGTTTACGCTTCGTTTGAAACTAATATTTGGTGTTGATAACCGTAACAAGGAATATGTATTATAATTTGTATTTCCTACAGTTGCTATTGACTTCGTACGTGTGGAATTTAAAAAAAACCAAGCACTAAATACAAGCTATATCATCCGGGGATAGCGCAGTTCCAAAACAGTGAATAAATTTTTCAAATTGGTTTAGTAATTTCGAAGCCTAATCAATGCAAACAAATGTTTCTTATAATATTATTCTTTACATAGATAAAAAAATATTTAATTTATGGTATTAGAAGAACTGGAAATGTTAAAACAAAAAACACACATGTATTCTACAGGACAGCAGACAGAGATTAAGAACTTCCCTTTTAATTTTACACTAGGTTTTACCCGCGGCTTCATCCTTTTTGAAATCATAAGAAAACTGGTAGCTAAATAATTATTTATTTTTAAAGACATTCATAATCCCAGAACAGTAAAGTATATCTGTGGAAAATTTCATCTAAATTCTTTGAGCCGTTTTGTTGTAACCTTAAAATATATATCCATCCAAACTTTCGCATTATTACTATTCAATTCGTCCCACAAATACCTTCTATAAGACATATTACCAAAAGTGACAATTAATAATTGTCAAACTCATGATCGTAGAGTAACGAAATTTAATAATATAATAATACCTTCAATAAATTAATAATATGTCGCCATGGTTTTTATAATTCGTAACGGATTTTAACGGTCTATATACTTTATAATATAAAGGAAGAATATTACACATAGCTTTTTTTTATATTATAACGTGGCAAACGAGCGAGCGGCCACCTGAAATCGCTGAAATAGCGAAGTGACCGTTGCCCATAGACACACGCAATTGCATATGCGTTGCCTACCTTTAATCGACGGTGGAGAGGATGCACAGAAAGAAAATATCTTCCCTTTCCATGCATCCTCTCATCCGGAAAGTCCACTTCCTCTTCCCATCCTTTCCTTATAAGAAAAAGGCTGGGAAGGGAAAGATGACTAAATTAGGCCTCCGGGACGCACACTCATCAGACGAAACGCAGAATTGCTTCCACTTCATGTCTGTCTTCTGTGTGGTCGTGGTATTTCACCGGGCGAGCCGGGCCGATTCGCGCGAAGATGTTAAAGTGGGCTCTACCACTGTTATAACATACTAGTTGTCGTACATGATTCCTGCCGTGCGGAATTAAAAAACTTAATTAGTAGCCTATGTGTTCTTCCAGACTATTTTCTACATCTGTGGTAAATTTCAGCGAGATCGGTCGAGTCATTCTGTAGATACCTTCTAACTATTAATTTCTAACTAACTAAATTTTCATTAAAATTAAGTCAAGCACTTGACTTGCAATCTGCAGGTCATGGGTTCGAATTTCGCCATATACCAATGTGTTTTTCGATTTACGGTTTACATATGTACATTTATCCGATCTTCTACGGTGAAGGAAAACATAGTGATGCAACCTGCATATATCTGAGAAGAAATTCAAAGATCAGTCAACCAACCCGCATTTGGCCAGCGTGGTTGACTATGGCCTAATCACTATTAACTTAGGGTAGGCTCTGAGCCCTTCAGTGGGGACGTATAGTGAGCTGATGATGATGAATTAGTAGCCATTATCATCCGTTCTGGAAATACCTTCTAACAAACATCCATCTAAATTTTCGCATTTATAATATTAGTAAGATTTGAGGTGAGCAATTAAAATTACTTCACCTGGCGTCATGCTTCAAATTTAATTCGTAACGGTTTTATTAAAGGCATCTAATCAGTCATGACTGTTACTGTTTGAAAAGAAATGAATTTAATGTAAATTAAAATACACGTACTGAAATATTGTTAGGAAGAAAATCCGAAAATGTGGCAGTGTGACCCAACACCAGCCTTACTAAAATGTTGATGTTTATGTCCCCTCACTATTCATTCTGACACTTGACTTTGCAATGAAAGCACATCGTTCGCGCCAAATGATTCTAACTAATCTTACATACATATAAAATTCTCGTGTCACAATTTTCGTTCCCGTACTCCTCCGAAACGGCTTGACCGATTCTCATGAAATTTTGTGAGCATATTGAGTAGGTCTGAGAATCGGCCAACATCTATTTTTAATCCCGCGAGGACGGAGTCGCCGGCGACAGCTAGTCTAATATACAAAATTCTCGTGTTACAATTTTCGTTCCCATACTCCTTCGAAACGACTTGACCGATTCTCATGAAATTTTGTGAGCATATTGAGTAGGTCTGAGAATCGGCCAACACCTATTTATAATCCCCCTAAATGTTAAGGGTAGTCCACCCCTAATTTTTATTTTTTCGACAAACACGCGGTCGGTGTCGCGGCCTACAGCTAGTAATGTCTAAAATCATTGACTGATAATAAATCGTTTTTATATTTTGTATAACATATTTATTATTATGTTGAATACGTAGGATAATCTTCGTTAATTTTAGTTAAGTTAAGACTATATTAAAAGTTAGGATACTCTGTTCTTATATGTAGTTAAATAAATCAAACATTGTAAATATGTGAGTATATAATGATCATAAGATATAAATAAACTCTTGCCAAATAACATAATACATGGAAAACATCACTACATCGGATTCTAAGACCAAAATCCGTGTTTAAAGCATATTGTTATTTCTGTATTGACACAGAAGACAGGCTTGAAGTGGTAGCAATTCTGCGTTTCGTCTGATGAGTGTGCGTCCCGGAGGCCTAATTTAGTCCATTTCTCTTATAAGGAAAGGATGGGAAGTGGAAGTGGACTTTTCGGATGAGAGGATGCATGGAAAGAAAAAAATATTTTTTTCTTTCTTTTCATCCTCTCCTTCGTCGATTGAAGTTAGGCAACGCATATGCAATTGCGTATGTCTAAGGGCAACGGTCACTTCGCTATTTTAGCGATTTTAGGTGGCCGCTCGCTCGTTTGCCACCTTATGATATAAAAAAGATGATAACAAGGATGGCGATATGTTTTATACAGAGATTTTGATGTCAGAAACTCGTAGTAAGTGATATAAAAACTTCAAATAATTAACCGTTGATTTCTGAGACCAAAATCTTTGACAAAACATATATAACAATATGTTTTAAACGGGGATTTTGGTCTATTTGATGACGTCACATCTCATTATGTTATATACAATTCAACTAAATACACAGATATCTCTATGATCGACGACAGAGCTAACACCGCACAGGCAATCATACGACTGTAGTATTTTATAGTCAGTGCTGTATAAGTGGACAGTGCGTTACTTAAACTTGTATCAACCTGTTTCATAGGCATTATAGCTTTCCATGGTTCATCCTAGAAAATGGCAAATATTTAATTACTTTAAAAATAAAAGAATTAATCATATTCATGTCCTTATTCCACACACGAAGGTCAACGAGAAAACAGAAGAATAGGTACGCGTCCATTGGCCATACGGCCCGCAACAGTTTTTAGTTTCTTTTGTGTAATTTTACATAACGCTGCGTCCATCATCCTTACCGCAATCAAGACTAAGCAATATTAATAAACTAAACGAATTGTCCTTTACGTGCGTCTGGCGCGGGCCAATAGACACGTACCACTAGCCCGAATTTTCTACGATATGAATAGTCAATAAGGACATCTGAACCGCTGCGAGGCGCTGCTATCGCGGTTGGTTCTGACAGGACATTGATAAAACCTATTTAGACAAAGAAAAAATGACATGACAGCTACAGTACAAAGAGATGTTGAGACATTTTTGACGTTGACAGCGGGGCGCTAGTGAGCTGTCAAAATTTAGTTTGACTTATGTCTACTGGTTCAAATACCCTTATTGGTCTACATATGATTCGAATGAAATACGTCTTGTCAAATTATATCGATCTATTTAGCTATTTACAATAGAACGGGCATCATCATCAACCTGGCCTTATCCCTATCAAGGGTCGGCACAGTATGTACTACTCCTCCATACATCTCTATCAGTCATATCCGAGTCTACAGCATGCATACACTGAAAAAACTACCCTACTACTGAATGCATCTTTTTGTTCGATCAGATAATTATCTCAAAAGATTTCTTATAGTAAATGATTGTTTTTTTAATCTGCTCTCCGATTTCTACTTTTAATTACCTTCGAAACAAACGCTGCATTAAGTTGTTGCGGCATATAATCCGATTGTAGATCAGCGTCGTCTATTTTCTGAAATAAAAGTATTCCAGACAACTTAGTTCCTTTTGATTTCGACAAAGTACTCCTATAGCAGTGACAACTAGAAGATAGGTTTTTTGTATAACATGATAAACATTACTCCGTCTGCGTTGAATTAAAAGAAACTTAATTAGTAGCCGAAGACGATAGAATCCTGGCTCCTATAATACGAGTCGTGGACCTTTTAGGAACCAAGCGTACTACTAGTTTGTAATTTAATCATAACTTTCTTGCCTAAATAAACCATTTATTATCTATTTATTTATTTCTATGTTCTTGTAGACTAATAATCTATATCTATGCCATATTTCAGCGAGATCCATACATCAGTTTTGGAGATACATTCTAACAAACATTCACACAACTATACATTAAAACATTCGCATTTAAAACAATAGCAAGGAGAAAAACAAGTACCTCATAGTACCTTATAAGATGTGCCATTTGATACCGATCGCCTAATTGCCCACGGCTTAGATTTCATTTGTCAAAGGCGAGATAACGACGTGATCGGGGGACGACGGTCTGAGGGTGGGAGGGTTGTTAAGACCAATCAGAATTCAAAGGCAATTTGTACTATTCAGCGAAACTCCAAGTTAACACCACTTTCGTTATTTTTATTTAAATAACGAATTTATGGTAACATAAAAACAAATGATAAATAAAATCTTAAAATTAATTTGCTTTTTGCTTAAATTGCTGTTCGTTTCTCTCGCTTAAACTCGAGTACGGCTGAACGGATTTATAATACATTATCTTGGTCTTTAAATGTTCGTGGAGATCTAGGGAAGGTTTAAAAGGTGAGAAAATTTGAGTAATATATCGGAACTAATTAAGTTTTCCTTCATTCCACGCGGAGGGAGTTGCGGGCGACAGCTATTCAGATATAAAGCAACGATAATATAGAGAAATTATATAGAGAAAAAATATTTGTTTTATAAGAAAGACAAGACGTAAAGTGAGGTGATGATAATGACAAATTACTTTGGACTCATTATTTATAGTAAGATGTAATACTGACCGTCTGATGTCCATATGTAAATGTAATTAGTAAAATGATTAATAGGGTAAACATGTTTTTTTAATTCGAAATAATATTATTTTGCGTTTTCCCAATATAATTTCAAAGAAAACTTTTTTCTGTTATGAAAAATTCTAATAAAATGGTTTCAATTGTTTTTTATTTATATTTTGCTTTACAATTTTATTACCTACATATATGTAAAGTAATATGAAATATTAAAATCAATCTCGTACTTTTATTTTGTTATCGATTTTATTATATCAAATGTGGGTAGTTGATTTCATGCTGGGTAGTTGTAATAAAATGAAATTATACATTATTCTATTGACAATCTGCTGCGTTGTTTTCGGACATACTAATGATCGTGTAAGTTTCTTTACATCCAAATAATAATATTGGAATGTTATTATCGAAAAAAAAAATCATATTTCGCAAACACATTTGCGTTACTTACAATGAGAATTCAATTTTCAATATTTTTTGTCTCTCTGTCTATAAGTCCGCGTTTATACCGGGTAACCTCCGAAACCGTTGACACGATTTTGACGGGACTTTGTTGAGAAAGTAGCTCATGCACACCGTAATATTATAAGTTAGTTTTTTTATTCCTTACTGACGAAGTCGTGGATGACCGCTATTACATAAATATCTTGTAAGGTACCATTAGTTGTGATAACAAAACACTATTTTTATCTCTGTTTTATCCAAATAGAAGGAAAGGGATGACAATAAAATATGTCACCGCCTTAAAGTTCTACAGTAACACATGACGAACGTCGTGTTGTCGTGATTATGATCCGAGTGAGTTGACAATTCGTCATTGTCTAAACGCTTTCAACAGCTCTTAAGACGACGCAAGAGAGGTGCGGAGGGTGCGGCGGGCGCCCTTGACATCGTCACGAACAACGCTCAGCCTATACACGCCGAGGTCAAACGGGAAAATGCCGAGGTCGCCGAAAAGGTGAGTGAAAATCCGCCCCGAAAATTTCGTTTGGATTGCATAACACGTAGTGTTCTAATCTTGGACTCAAAGACGTGACCCTTTCGATTGTAAATCTATACTAAGGTTTTGCCTAAGTAAATATCAAATGAACGAACGAAACTTCGATTAACAAGTCGTATCAACTGCTTTTGATACCGTATCGTTTTCTATATATATACGACTGTCTCTTAGCCAGCAAACAAATGAATACAGACGTATCGAGAACCTTTGGGAGTGTGATAAAAATAAATTAAACAAAACATGTAAGGTAAAAAAAAGATAAAAGTAGACCGTATTTAGGTATTTTACTTAAGCTTCAAATATTACTTTGCGATTAAATGTTAACAAATTGGTACACACATCCAACACACACACACACACTCATCCACTTGCGCGTATAAATTATTTTAGGTACTAAAAAATGTAAAATCATTAGACCTTATTCTCCATAATTATTGTAGTATACATGTTTTGTAAGAAAGTTATGGATTTAAAGAAAAAATCATAATCAGCTCACTAGGTGCCCACTAAGGTGCTCGGAAGCTACCCTAAATTAAAGGTGACTAGGCTATAATCAAGACGCTGTGAAGACGCTGGTTCAGTGCGGGTTGACTTCACACATATCTTTGAATTTCTTCAAAGATATGTGCAGATTGCATCATGATGTTTTCCTTCACCGTATGAGCGTCGGATAAATGTACATATGTAAATCGAAAAACACAGTGTTATATGACGGGATTCGAACCCAGGACCTGCTGATTACAAGTCAAGTACATTAACCCCTGAGCCATCGACGCTACAAAACGATGGTTTTTTTTTAATAATAAAATAAAACTATTGATTCTAAATTTACAGCCTTGTTCTGAAAGTCAACGCAATGTCGTCCCATCTAAAATAGAGCCTGGTGTTGTTTTCCAGGTAAACAAAACGAAGTAAATGCCGTCCAATGTCCTAATGGTTCAGCTATGCTCCGTAAACTTTGACGACATAGTTCCAAAGTCAGTCGTTAAACTTCCCTTGTGTGGGGAAAGTAACGTATAGATATTGGTTAAATAAAACCAAAGAATTACTTGTATTTTACTTTGATTACAGCAAACGGTTACTTGCAAAGTAATAAAGTAGTTTAAACAAATGGAAATTAGTTTAATAAATATGACCATAATGAGATTGACATTTTGTCCTAAAATAATATTAAAAATTAGGTTTTAAAACGTCTGACAATAATGATTGTTCTTCTGTTAAATTGAGATATGATCCTTGGTGCAAAAAAATCTAGACATCATGCCGCAATACAAGATTTAATACGGTATATTAAAAGGAGCAAGTACCAACGTGAATTCGCCGAAATCCCGAAGCAACCTCTACCTTTAATGAGGGCACATAGAAAGGGGAAATGTTATTTTTCTGTGCATCATCTTCCTGTCAAATATACTTCCCCTTCCTATCCTTTGTTTATAAAAAGGCTTCCGGCCTAAAGACTAAAGACTGAGGACAATTATCTTTTAAAAAAACATTAAAAGATAATTGTCCTAAGTCTTATTCTCTCCATAATTTTCTACTTCTAATTCTCCTGATTCGATTGACGCATTGCTACAAAATAATCACGCTGGTTTTACCTTACTATTTAATATTATAAATGCGAATGTTTAGATGGATGTTTGTTTGAATGTATCTCCGGTAAGGGTGCATGGATCTCGCTGAAATTTGGCGTATATGTAGAACATGGTCTGGAAGAACAAATAGGCTACATGTTAGTTTTTAGTTTTAAAAGTCGCGGGCAACAGCTAGTCTATCATAAAACTACTTATCTTATTTTTGTTCCAGGTAACACCACCAAAGGAAGTGGTCTTCGAAACAAAATCATTACGAAAGTCAACACCGTTAACTACTAAATTAGATCTAATTCGTGGCATCAGCAGAATAATTACATTATCTGTTCTCGCGTTATCTGCTATATTTGAGTTTTTCCCTTTCCTACGACAAGCTTACGATGCTGTTATTGAAATTATGTATAACATATGATTGATTAAAAGGAATTTGTTTTTAATTAGCATTTTTTTTAGTATGATATTGGAGAATTCTTACGGTGAAGGAAAACATCGTGGTGCTACAAATATCTGTGAAGAAATTCAAAGATACATATGTAGTCATAGATTCAGTCATCCCGCACTGGGTCAACGTGGTTGACTAAAGCTTAGTCACCCCTAACTTAGGGTCTAAGCCCCTCAGTGGAGAGTATAATGAGCTGATGATGATAATGGAATAATATCAAGAATATAGCAAATAGATTAAATAACCTAAGACAATGAATAATTACGGATGAAACTCAAAACTTCTCAGAACTTTACAACTCTACCATAAATAATTTAAGGAAATGAAAACTCACAATTTTGTGCCAAACTTAATATAATAGTTGCCAAAGTTTAGATGGATGGATGGATGTATGTTAGTAGGTATCTCCAGAACAGCTCAACGGATGTCGATTAAATTTGACAAGCATGCAGAACGTAATCTGGTAGAACACAGACTACTAATTAAGTTTTTAATACCGCGCGAACGGACTCGCGGGCGACAGCTAGTGTTTTCAATATGCTGAACCTTCTTAGTGACGTGAATGTTTATAAACTTTTATAAATGCTATTAATATATTCGAATAAGCAAAACTAATTCATTAGATGTAGAACCAAATTTTTTTCTAAACAAATGATGAGTCTAAAGTCTTATTCTGGTGCTTAGCTCTTAAGAATCATGTATTCGTGTTAAAGTGTAGTAAGGAATTTTGAAAATGCTAGCAAAAGAATTATTTATGACTTTAATAACATTTATTGTATTTTGTCATGGAACTTTGGATAAAAATGTAAGTATTTAAACTCTTAAAATACAGTTCTATATAAAGAACTCGTTTTATTCTTATTTAAAATAATAATTCAATATTATCTTCCAAACATTAGTCACAGTCGTAGTTTTTATCATGTACTTAGTGCCGAAACAAAAAAAGTTCTCTTTATTGCAAATGGCGTAAACCTTAAAATTAATACTGATTCTTCACAGGTTAATTCAAGGATTAAGAGACTACACGAAGACCTATCAAAATCAGAAGAAAATGTCCAAATTACTAAAAACGATGAACCAACATCTAGAAATGACGATTTAATAAATTTACATATAGACGACGTTACACGATTATCACAGAATATACCTAAATTATCTAATATTAAAAATATAATAACTAATTCTATACCAATACCAGGACAGTTTTTAGGAGATAATAATGAAAATCAACAAACAGAATTAAATAAAAAACCAAATGACTCACAAGGTATAGAATCGATTAAGAATAACATTGATTCCACCATTGTTCCAACAAAACGTAGACCAACAAAGAAAAAGGTTGCTAAGAATAATAAAATAAATGATATTACAAGATCAGATCAAAATAAATTACATAATAAACCACACAATCTTGTTCTTGAAAATAAATTAAATAACAAAGATATTGGCACAAAAAAGATAATTTATCCTAAAGATTACAATAAAGAAAATCTATTTGATGATGCCATTATTCCATTATTAAAAGTATTAGGTAATTCTTTGAAAATGAACGAATTAGATGAAACAAATTCAGATAATAAACAGAAAACTTTGGAAAATAAAATTCCAAAAGAACAGAAATTATCAAATAATTTAGACGACGCTAAATATCTAGACAGTACAGATTTTAAGTCGAGCGTAAACTTAAAAATTTTACAAGAACAAAACAATCTATTAAAAGATATCCTTTTTAAAACACTAAATTATAAACACGATACAAATAACGATGAAAAAGACAGTGAAAAGATACATTTAATATTGGACATTAATAACTCAGAAGCAAAAGAAAATGGTAAGGAATTCGAATGGTTGTAATTCTTAAATAACGTCATATTATAACACTAATTAACTAAAAGTAACTTTAAAGCCAAATATCTATTGTTTTTGTCTTCAAATCCAACATTTTAGTAATAAATATCAAACAACGAGAAAATTGGTGTTAGGAACATAATTGTATACGGTAGTCATTATCAACCTGCCCTTATCCCTATCGAGGGTCGGCACAGTATGTACTACTCCTCCATACATCTCTATCAGCCGTCATATCCTTGTCTACCTCCTTCTTACGCATATCCTCTTTCACACCGTCATTCCATACTTTTTTTGGTTTTCCCCTACCCTTGTACCCATCCACATTCAATCTCATTACTTTTTTGTTTATATCATCATCATCCCTCCTCATAACATGTCCAAACCACGCTAATCTTTAACTCCTCAATTTCTCGATCACTGGGCGCTACTCTCAAACTTCCTCTAATATACACATTTTAACTTTATCCTTCCTTCCTTTTTTACGGTAGTGATTACTAAAATTAAATGATCTCTCGATTAGACTGAAAATCTAGTGCGTAGACTCTACATAGAGTCTAATGGGAACTGGGAGATGATGACCTTTATGTAGAAAAATCATTTAATGTCCGAGCAGCGGTCGTTACACTATTTTAGTTTCGCATCCTTCAGAGTATCGCTTGCTGCTTAGCCACTTTATCTTGCTAATATTATACATGCGAATGTTAAGATGGATGGATGGATGTTTGTTTCATGGTATCTGCGGAACGGATTAACGGATTTTGATGAAATTTGGATGTAGAACATAGTCTAAAAAAACACATAGGTTACTTATTAAGTTAACAGCTGGTAATATAAAATATTAATATTGCCTACTGTTTTTACATAGCAAATAATTGAACTAAAATAAATATAATTAAAAAACTTCTAGTTGATTTCAGAAAACCCGAACAATGCAATACAGAAAGGAAATGATTTAGAAAAAATATTGAGTATGATTTTGTATCGCGATCAAAACAATACTATACAAAATACTACAAGAGTTGAAGAACTACCTAAAGATTTAATGAACAATACAAGAAACCAATATTTTTATTACAACGATCGTAATATAAAAACATATATTTATTCAAATGACATAAATCAACTTACAAGATGGTTGCCTAACTACAAAACAACGTACAATCAAAAACATCCGACCGAAGTCGATTGGAAGAGAACGAATATTTCTAATCAAATATTAAAGAACATTAGAATAATTTTTATACCATCACGCGAGGAAGTTCCATCAAATCATAATTATGAATTGAACAAGAAACTTAAATCATGTCAACTAAAGTACGCATTGCAGGATGTTAACTTAGGTCATAAATTTACAATTTTAAAATGCCCGTATCATAACATGTATTCTAGATTTTAATACAGTTTTAATATTGTTTATATCGTCCAAAAGAAACCCAACAATATCCGGGAGGGTTAGACAAAGTGCATTCGCATATTATAAGACTGACGAGCAACAATCACGTGACTTATCCAAAGATAGTCCAAAGAATCGCTTCAGAGCGAAAGCACTTCATCTAACCTCCCTGTGCATAAAAATATGACATAAGTCGAAACCACTGTTCTCTGTAAATGGATAGGCGATTGCTTAAAAGTGACAGCTTTTACTACGTTCCGATTTACCCGCGCCTTTATATATTGCCTGATAGGACTTTCTATCTATATTATTAGTACGAATCCTCAAGCGAAAAATGACGACAATCAAATAGGCACAAATTACTATGTCGTATAGCCAATCTATTTATAGAGGTCAGCGGTCAAAACCTACGATCATAGTGTCAAATTGTTCATTCATCATCAAAACTCCATATATTAAAAGTTTTGATAGTGTTTTTTACTTCTATATTCCTTAGAATTCACAAAAAATCTGTTAATCATTGTGTACCCGCATTTTATTGATCCCTTCTTGAATTTTCTGACATTGAAGAGGGCTGCTTTTGTTGAGACCCGGACGAATCTTACAAGCGACAAATTTATTACTTCTTCTACATATTTTATATACTAGCTGTAGCCTGTGACTGTCCGCGAAAAATTAAACAAACTTAATTAGTAGCCAATGTATTCCTGATTATGTTCTACATCTATGCCAAATTTCCTAAAAATCCATACAGCCGTTCTAGAGATCTAAAAAAACATCGTTCAACAACTAAACATACGCATTAACAATATTAGTAAGGCAGTAAAATTTAAATAAACATATTTTTAAGTTTGTAAAACTCCCTATATTGTTCCCAATATTATGTTACTGTCTACAATTTTAAAATAATCTGAAAAAGAGTCTGAATCTGTATGAGATTATAAAACGTTAAATCAATACCAAAACTTAAGTATCGTTTTCCGCATTCAAGCTAACGGCTTTACAAGTTATAAATAGTACAAAATAACTTGACGGTGTATACGATGTTGAAACACGCGAGGAACACTCCAGTTGGCGTGTTGTTTTGCACTTATCCAACATCTTCCTACTTTATATTGATTTGCCCTGAATCTTATCTGTTACCCCCTTAGTCTATTTAATTGTGTACTAGACAAAATTACTATTTGATATCCATAGTCAGGTGACTTTTGACAATTGTTTTGGCACAATATTTAAATTGGTACTCAGTCGTTCAATGGTTACTTAGTAATAAAATCAAAGCCAAATATCTATTGTTTTTGTCTTCAAATCCAATATTTTCGTAATAAACATCAAACAACGAGAAAATTGGTGTTAGGAATATAATTGTATACGGTAGTGATTACTAAAAATAAATAATCTCTCGATTGGATTGAAAGTCTAGTGCGTAGACTCTACATAGAGTTTAATGGGGATTGGGAGATGATGACCTTTATGTAGAAAAATCATTAAATGTCCGAGCAGCGGTCGTTACGCTATTTTAGTTTCGCATCCTACAGAGTATCTCTTGCTGCCTAGACACTTTATCTTACTAATATTATACATGCGAATGTTAAGATGGATGGATGGATGTTAGTTTCATGGTACTGTACTGTACATGGTACTCAGTCGTTCAATGGTTACTTAGTAATAAAATCTTACTAATATTATAAATGCGAATGTTTAGATGGATGTTTGTTTTATTGATGTATCTCCAAAACGGCTGCACGTATTTTGCTGAAATTTGGCATTGATGTAGAACACAGTCTGAAAGAACACATAGGATACTAATTAATATTACATAACTCTACTACGTAATTAAACAAAATTAGATTCTTTTCAAGCATCTAATTAAAAAGTAATGGATTAATATTTTAGCATTAAGCTTTTAACATTTATAAATCAACTATCATTGAAGAATTTACAATATTAATCCAATTAAATGGTTTTAAAACAAATAAAATAAAAAGCACATAAAAACCCTACAAAGAACGAATGTAACAAGAATCATGGTTCCAAAAATATCTTATTAATATTATAAATACGAATGTTTAAATGAATAGATGGATGCTTGTTTTTATTTTTGAATTCCTCGCAGACAGAGTCGCGGGCAACAGCTATGTTATAAAATGCTTTTAACATTTTATTTTTCGTCTTCAAATTAGGGTCATATGTAAAATGAGGTACATTTTATAAAGGTGGTTTCATATATGAAAAGTGCCTAAGAAAAGTTTCACTTCCTTTTATAATAATTAAGGTGAAAGCTCTCGGAGCTTTGCCAAAAAGTATTCAAACACTGACTCGGCCAGATGGAGTGGTTAAGTATAGCCAAAATCTTTTACATCTTACTAATATTATAAATGCGAATGTTTAGATGAATGGATGGATTTATTTTGAAGGTATCTTGGGTACGGCTGCATGGATCTTGATGAAATTTGGTATAGATATAGAACATAACCTGGAAGAACGTTTTAATCCGCGCAGACGGAGTCGCGGGCGACAGCTATTTAAAATAAACTTATGCATTTAAGACTAAAAAAATGTCTTTAATATCCCTTAACATTGGATTTGAATAATGTTCCAAAAAAGTTTTTAAATATTTTCAAACATTAATATGTATTTAGTTAATTCCGAAACATTTCGTGTTTTAAAAAGAAATCTCGTTCTCCAAATATCTTGGTCAGGAAACTTGAAGGAAAAGAAATATCCAATTAAAACTTTTCTACGTTAAGTAAACAGTGGCCATCGAAAATAAGGAAAAGGTACATTAAGAAAATTAACTTTAATTCTTTTAAATATATGTTATACTAGCTATCTCCCGCGAATCCGGCCGCGTGGAATTAAAATAAAATACATTGAGATCCATTCAGCCGTTCTGGAGATACTTTCAAACATTCATTCATTCATCCAAACATTCGCATTTATATTAGTTAGAAAGAAACGAATTTGAAATTGCAATTTTTTTTATTGTTTTTGATATTACTTTCTTATCTAATTATTAATTTCTGATAATTCATATTTTTTTAATTTCCAGTATATGAGTAAACGGAAACATATTAAGAATGTAAACTGCAATTAAAGCTATAAGTTTTTT
This sequence comes from Papilio xuthus, assembly GCF_000836235.2. Classification (NCBI taxonomy): domain Eukaryota; kingdom Metazoa; phylum Arthropoda; class Insecta; order Lepidoptera; family Papilionidae; genus Papilio; species Papilio xuthus. The sequence goes on along the minus strand of NW_013532866.1, from coordinate 1,733,043 downwards.
TGCTAACAAAAATTTTGCAGGCGCTGATTTGTGTGAGAGAAAGAAATTATAATATTGTAGCAAAGTTTGCTGAACAAATGAAGTTTCTTTGGACCGTTTATTTTTATTTAAAAACTCTTATAATATAGAAATAGGTACAAAATGATAGAGATTTTTTTCAATGCTGTTGATATCTTAAATTAAAGCCATACTAATCTCATTTAAAATAATTAAACGCAGATTTGATTGATTACTCATTCATTATAGTTAGTTGTCGGATTATATTGTAGATAGAAGTTTTAGAACGAAGTGCAAGTCATCTGTCATTTTGATGAATCGAACCCTATACAAGATGGCGGCCGTAAATGACAAGTTTGGATGTCGCTCGATTAGTTTACAAGATTGTACTTTAGAGTTGTAATTTGGGAACATTAGCCTTTGCTTACTTGCCTACTGCCCTTACTTTTAAGGGTTATACTTGAATGTTACGTAACAATGTCTTAGATTACGTATAGCATATAAGGGAACGTACCCATACTGCGTGACCTATTTTTTTTAGTTTTTTCGACCCCTCCCTCCCCTCGGTGACCACTCGTAGTACATGCCACCCCCCCCCCCCCTTTTGGTTTTACGTAGTAATTCATAATTAATAATTATATCACAGGCAAAAATTAAAAAAAAATAATTTGGCTCATACTCTTCTTTATAGCATAAGACTGCATGCATACTTAAATTACTAGTGAATTATGCATTATGAAAAAAAACAACGAATACGTGACTAAAATCTGTGCCCCACCCCCTGCTCTTGTGACTGGCCGTAGTATTTTAAGGACTCCCCCCCCCAAAACGGGTCACGTAGTATGCGTACGTTCCCTTAGTGTTACTGTATTACCAAAAAAGTAGTTAAATATAAGTCAAAGCTTCAACTCGTCGACGACTCTTAGCTTTGAATTTCCGTATTTCAATTCGAAATGCCTCCAGATGTTTGCGACATACAATTTGTGGAACTTCAAATGTCGATGTTATTATTTGCGAAAATCAGAGGAAGATTGTTTAATACGTCACAATGTCGAGATAACAATTTGTTTAATGAATTTCACAGCATTGTTTTAATTCTTTATCTAGCTCTGAATTATTATATTATATACTATCGTATATATCGTTTTAAAATATTAAATAAAGGTTCTATCAGCTTGTTATCTCTTTAATTCTCTTTAAAAAAGACAGAGATAACAATGATTTGTGCTACTAGTTTAAAAGTTTGAAGGCTTTTTAAATTGTGATATTTTATCAGCTCAATAATTTAAGTTGAATTAAAACTTGATACTTAGAACTATGTTGTAATGATCGCTTTCATCGCTCTTATAAAGTTAATGCTTTAAACTCCTAACTTTAGGCTTGCTTTAATGCTTAACTTGTCAAAATGTTTATCAAACGTCTAATGCGGTTATTATGAAACTTTCCTCATTTACAGCTCGATTTTTTTT